>NC_056007.1:64895591-65093091 GCF_018446385.1 Zingiber officinale
AGTAATGGAGACCATGGAATTTATTTAAAAATCCCTCTCCCACTTAGTTATTTATAAATGAGGAATTTTAACTATGCTAGCCTACTAAACTTGTAAACTAACATGCACACACAGCACAATATAAAAGCAATAAATAGAAAATCTAATTTTCAACTATTATGGCTTTTATCTTTAATTGTCTTCCGTGTGTTGTCATCCGAAGCTGCTGCTATATTTGGCCACCGCCACCGGGTCTAACTGTCGCATCCATCTTGTTCCTAGTTCCGCTGCGCCTCTGGTCCTTAGAAGGTTCCACGCTTTGCAAGATTCGATCCGCGACATAAATAGAATTTTACATTTTTGATCCTATATTCCATAAAAGGAATGTACATGTATCTAGATCAAAAATAAAATCCTAATAAAACTAAATACAGCTCCTGCTGTATTTTAATACAATCATGCACACACATATAAATTGCCCTTGACATGTCCAAGGGTCCAATCACACACATAATTAACTAAAAGCCATAATAATTGGATCCTGCATCCACAAAGTTAGCACATCCTACTATTATCCTGCCTAAATTATGTATGACATGTGCATAATTAAACTAAATACCAAATACACAGAGGCAAAACCCTAGCTCTGATACCAATTGTTGGTTGCTACTCGGAAAACCTATAGGTTCCACTGTACAAAAAATTTTGTACAAAGGTCTGAACCTTTACCTAGCTACCATGTGTTCTTTTAAATTAAATTTTGGATCGCCTGCGGAACTTAACACGTTTGATCCAAAACTTAATCTATTTGTTCTTTTAGGTTTTGACTTGGATCTCCTGCGGAACTTAACACGTTCGACCCAAGTCTCCTTAAGTTATTAATTCCATTAAATATTAATTTCCATAAAAGGTTCCCAGTACTGACGTGGCGAGGCACATGGCCTTCTTGGATATGGGAGCAACCACCACCGACTAGACAAAACCTTTAATAGAAAGCTAATATTTAATTTCCTAAAATAACTTTAGGTTAACCAAAGAGAACAATCAAATCACAAGGAAAAGTAAAAAACAAAAGAACACCACTTCGAAAAAAACATATTCGAAATTCTAGAACGTAAGCCTCTTGTATTTGGTATTATTTTCATAAATAACTAGCATGATGCGGAAATAGAAATTACTAGTTATACCTTGTAGAAAAACCTCTTGATCTTCTACCGTATTCCTCTTCTAACCTCGGACGTTGTGTGGGCAACGATCAACCGAGATGAGAAACTACCAATCACCTTCTTCTCCTCCAAGCAAGGTTCGGCCACAAAAGAAAAGCTTCACCAAGGAGAAAAACCAAAATACTAACCAAGCTCCAAGAGATACTAGCTTTCTCTCCTTCTTCTTCTTCTTCTCCAAGTAGTATCCGGCCACCACAAGAGCTCCAAGGAAGGGAGAGAGGTTCGGCCACCACAAGAGGAAGAGAGGGAGAGGATGGCCGGCCACACCAAGGAACAAGAGAGGGAGAGGAATAATAGATGTTGTGTTTCTTGAAGGCACCCTCACCCCTTCTTTTATATTCCTTGGCCTAGGCAAATTAGGAAATTTAATTACAATAAAATTTTCTTAATTTTCCTTGACATGAATTAATTGAGAAAAATAAAACAAAATTTCCCAATTAACTTGAGATGGCCGGCCACATCATTGGAAAACAAAAGAGGACAAGTTTTAATCAACAATTAAAACTTCCTAATTTGTTTCCGGAAATTTTAAAAAATAAAATTTCTCTTTAAAATCTCTTCATGCTTGATAAAAGGAAATTTCTATAATTTTAATTTTATCAACATGTGAATAATTTTTAAAGAAAAAATAAAACATCTCTCCAATCTACAAAATAGGAAAGAGATCTAATCTCTTTCTTTAATCTTTTGTAGATCTTTTACAAGAGAGATATTTTAATTTTAATTCTCTTTAAAATATATCTTCCACATAATAATAAAAATTAAAATTAAATTTCTTTTTAATTTTATTTGGCCGGCCCTACTAGCTTGGGTTCAAGCTAGGGCCGGCCACCCAATTTTATACCTAGGCCGGCCCTAGCTTGTTCCCAAGCTAGCTTGGCCGGCCCCCATTGGGTGGGTATAGAAGGTGGGTATAGGTGGGTATAGAACTCTATAAATAAGAGGCTACGATAGGGACCGAGAGGAGGAATTGGTTTTGGTCTCCCGATAAAATTAAGCATCCCGTGTTCGCCCCGAACACACAACTTAATTTTATCAATGATAATTCATTCCACTAGAGAACTATCATTGAACTACCGCACCAATCCCAAATTACATTTTGGGCTCCTTCTTATTATGAGTGTGTTAGTCTCCCTGTGTTTAAGATATCGAATGTCCACTAATTAAGTGAGTTACTGACAACTCATTTAATTAATGTCTAAGTCCAAGAGTAGTACCACTCAACCTTATCGTCATGTCGGACTAAGTCCACCTGCAGGGTTTAACATGACAATCCTTATGAGCTCCTCTTGGGGACATTATCAACCTAGTATCTCTAGGACACAGTTTCCTTCTATAATCAACAACACACTATAAGTGATATCATTTCCCAATTTATCGGGCTTATTGATTCATCGAACTAAATCTCACCCATTGATAAATTAAAGAAATAAATATCAAATATATGTGCTTGTTATTATATTAGGATTAAGAGCACACACTTCCATAATAACCGAGGTCTTTGTTCCTTTATAAAGTCAGTATAAAGAAACGACCTCAAATGGTCCTACTCAATACACTCTGAGTGTACTAGTGTAATTATATAGTCAAGATAAACTAATACCTAATTACACTATGACCTTCTAATGGTTTGTTCCTTTCCATTCTGGTCGTGAGCTACTGTTTATAATTTATAAGGTACTGATAACATCATCTTCTGTATGTGACACCACATACTATGTTATCTACAATATAAATTAAATGAACAACTACAAACAAATGTAGATAATTAGACCAAATGTGATTCTTTATTCATAATGAATGTTTACAAAGCTTAGGCTTTCAGTATACACTCCAACACTAAGCTCCTGCACACTCAGACACAGGGATCAAACACAACAGGACCTAACCAACTTGGTTGATCACATCAAAACTACCATGGGGTCCAACAATAAAATTTTTATTGATGAATATAATTTACAAACTTTGTTGTGAATATTATTCATGAACAAGTCACAATTACCCTCTAAGGTATGGTGTAGTGGTAAACACATCTTGGGGCTCCCCATGCACCCAGGGTTCAAAACCCAAGGAGCATTAAAAATTCTCCTCTCGTGTTTTAACCACTGGGACTATCATTATGTGGATTGTCACTGCCACTTACACTATCATATTTACTTTGGTGGTCGGTGAGAAACTCTTTTTCGATTTTTGAAAATAAGTACACAGCGGAAAAGATAAATAAAAAAAAGAATCAAACACGGACACAAATAGTTACTTGGTTCGGAGCTTTCAACAACTCCTATTCCAAAACTCATAATCCCTTAGACCGTATCATTAGGCAATCCACTAAAAACCTATTCCGAAACTATCGGAAGAGAGAATCAAGTACAAGAACAAAATAAAGGACAGTGTAACAACCTACACAGCCTTAGCAATAATGTAAATAACTTAAATTAAATTGTTACTAACACAAGATTGTTGAAGTTGAGAGTTCAGATGTTTGTTTTGGTCTACAGGCAGTGGTCGGATATAGCAAAGTAATAGCGCGGCAGCATCAAAACATATTTTATGCAATCGGAGCAACTGAAAGATCGTTGAAGCTTATATCTGAGTTCTGTCCTTTCTACTGGTCGAAGAGGTCAATTATTGAGTGATGAGGTTGCCTCCAACCCCATCCAAGGTGCCTCCAACCTTAAAATTGATCTCTTAAACTTCAAACCCGATTAGCTCCGCAAGCTTTGGTTTCTATCAGCATGAGGGCACCTCCAAGTGCTCCAAGGCGCCTCCAAGTGCTCATCCGAGGTGCCTTTAGCGCACTCTAGGATGCCTCCCCGTAGCGTAAAGTTTATACCCTTGAGGATGCCTCCAACGAGTCCAAGGCACCTCCAAGCACTGCTCCGAGGCACCTCGGGCACTGTTCATCTGAGGTTTTTTTCTTAGTTTGCTACTACAAAAACTCGTTAGTCTAATAGAATAATATCTAATCTGTAAAACAAAGTTAGTACAGTTAAATAAGATTATTAATAATTAGATTCTGTCTTACCAAAATCAGGATTTAGTTATGGTTTCAGTTTAGATTTCAAAATAGACCTAAACTGGATCAGCGCCTACAGTACTACCGAGACTCGTCCTCAGTAGATCACTCTCCTCTAATGACTTACACCACTTACCATTTATAGTCACTTGGCTTTCCCTTTGACCCACCAGATCTTCCCGCTAATTATGAGGTCTATAGACCCATCTGGTTTTCGGCCAGCTGTCAAGTCCCGTAGACCCAACTAGACTTCTTACCGGATATCGAGTCATATTTTGACCTATCTCGTATTTGTACCAATTATTAGATCCTCAGACCTAACTGGTCTTTAGCTTGGTGTCAAATCCTCTAGACCCATCAACTCCTACACACTCAGTAAAGAAGTCAGACAAACATATTGTAAGCACCCCGGGGTAGTTTAGATGTGGTCAACCAAGTTCAGTTAGATCCTGCTGTGTTTAATACTTGTTTCTAAGTGTACAAGAGTTTAGGAACATAAGAAGTTGAGCAGAAGACGCAGCTAGAGAGAAGGATGGCATGGGAAGGAAGTCGACGAGCTTGGTGCATCCGAAGGATGATATGATGCGAAAGAGTACATCGACAGACGAGAAGGACGTGCGCTGCGGTCTGAGGAATGAGAAGTTAGGAAGGAAGGCTACTCGAGGAAAAGACAGGAGTTAGGTTGGGGTGAGCTCAATTCTGGATGGTCGAAACATCACCCAAGCGAACGGAACGAAAAATGGTTAACAAGGGAAGTTAACCATTTTTGGATGAACAGTGTTGAAGGTGCCTTCAAAGATTTGGAAGGCGTCTTTCATGAACAGTACTGAAGGTGCATTCAAAGGCTTGGAAGGCGCCTTCCATGAACAGTACAAAGACGTCTTCAAAGGCTTGAAGGCACCTTCAGTGAACAGTGTAGGGGATCGGTGGCCGGCTTGAAGGGGGGTTGGATAGACGACACCCCAAAATCGATCGCTTCCTACGTATTCGTTAGTGCACAACGGAAAACAAAGAATATAACCATGAATACAAATATGAAAGCTGAATACAAAGGAAGAGATGCAAACCGCTAACATGTTCGTTTACGTGGTTCGGAGATAACTTGCTCCTACTCCATGATGTGTCCGTAAGGCGGATGATCTCTTAATCCGTCGGTGGATTAGTCCCCGGCAAACTCTGGCTAGCTCAACCTCCTTGTGGGTGGAGAAACCTCACCATAACTCCAACCAAGACCTCTTGGCACACAAAGATCTCTTGGGCACAAAAGACTACTAATTAGACTTTAACCAAGTCCAATTTCGTCAGGGATAACAAAGCTTCCAAGCCTTAGTTATATAGGCCGCGGGTTGGAAACCCCGCCTACCAGTTGACTGCCAAAATATGCAGTCGACTGCCCTCTGTGGAAATTCGACCGTTACATCCCAATGACTTAATACCAGTCGACTGCTAAAACTAGCAGTCGACTGCTCCACACTGACCGAGCGAACAGAAACATTCTGTTTGCTGCCAGTCGACTGAACCAGTCGACTGCACCAGTCGACTGGTGAAACTAGCAGTCGACTGGTACCCGAGTACATTCTCTCAACACTTGGACCCTCACCCTTACGACTCACTTGACACTTCTTTGCAGCCTTGACCTCTTACCTTCAAGCCTACTTCCTTTGGCTCTCATCCCTCGGATGCATACAAGCCTGCGGCTCATCCCCAATGTCATCCTTCGTGTATGCCTCGAAATCGCTTCCCTCGGCCCTTGTCCTCGCTGCCTTGTCCATGGTCCCTCGGATGCTCCATCTTTCACCGGACCCGAAGCCATCAACCTGAGACACATGTGTATCCTGCATACCTGCACACTCACATACACATATCAAATAATAAGGGTGAACCTAACTTAAATCCTTTGCCCAAACACCAAAACACATGGTCCCACGGACCATTGGGATTGCTCCAACCATCTCCCACTTTTTGATGTTTGGCAATACGTTTAAGTTAGGGAAAACAAATAGCAAATAAACATGCTAAAAACAATGGATTTACGTTGCCAAGGCTACACATTTTGACTTACACCGCCGAATGAATACAACAAGCATTGGAACCTATCCCAAGGCTCCCCCTACCCCTATGCTCCCCATTGAGCTAGGATTTTTCCACAGGACTTTTTAAGAACCTATCACAAGGCTCCCCCTACACCTATGCTCCCCATTAAGCTAGGATTTTCCCACAGGGCTTTTTAAGAACCTAACCCAAGGCTCCCTACACAAAGGCATTTTCAGGGTTTCCCAACTAAACCTTACTTCTCCCCCTTTGCCTAACATCCAAAAAGCTTTCTAACAATATCTCAATTGTTGAAAACTTATCATCCAACTAACCCTAAACTCATGTATTCATCCTCCATGGATCTCATACACCTCAACGAGTTGATTCGGTCACAATCCAGTGCTGAAAATAAATCAAACTGGTATTAGTCGACTGCCCTTATCGAAATAGCACACAGAACCATTCTGTGCTCGATTTTTACTGTTACCAGTCGACTGGCACACTGTTTCAACTGTTTTTAACATTTCTGACCCAAATTCAGAAATGCGCCAATAATTCCACAGACATCCAAAAATCTCCAAATTTTGTGGAGAGGCCTGTTTTACCCATGTCTACTTGGGAAAAATACATTCAAAAATATATCTATCACCAATCCCAAGATTGACACAAAACCCAAAACTGGCTAAATGGTTCAATTGAACTGTGACCTAAAGTCCTAATTTTCGCTTCCTCTTGATGTATTTGCCTATACTAACCCACAATGCATCTCTAGCATTGGTTTATATGGCATCTATACATCCAAAATCAATTATCATGCTATATGACCCCAATGTCATATTTCTAAGCATGAAACATAAACCAATTGTGTCAAATCCCTAGGTTTGAGACTCAAGTCCGTCTCCAACCCACTTGGAACATTCCATGGCTTGTCTAGACTCCCAAGTAAAACCCACCTAAGATCCATTGGCCATGGGTCCCAACTTGACTCTTTGAGCTCCCCCTAGAGCTCTTAACCTTAGCCACCTCCCTAGGTGACTCATCCACAATTGCTAGGTCACATCGGTGCACCTCCGGTGACACTTGGCCTACAAACCTAACCTTCTTTACCTTGGACTCCTTGTCCTTGGTTAACTTAACCTTACCTTTAAATGACTTTCTCTTGTCATTTATTGGCTTCTCCTTGCTATAGTCAGATGCAACCCCAGCATAATACTTTTCCTTAGCCTTGGAGACACTAGATAGGTATCCTAGACCCGTTCTATCATTGTTGGGTCTTTGGCTATCCAACATCATACCTAAACCCTTAGATCCAACATTGAATCTTTCTAGGGTTTTCTCCAATTTATCAAGCTTTACCTTCAAAACTTGATTTTCCCTTTCTAGGTTCCTAACCCTAGAATTAACTTGTCCACATTGGACATTCCTAGACCTACCCATTTTTCTAGGCATATGTCTCCCCTTCTTAGGATTAATGTCTTGGGTCTCCTTAGGTCTACCATTACTAATTTTATCATGAATGGTTCTCCTAGGGTTATGATCCATATTTACCCTGGTTCTATCATGATATCTAAATCCAAAAATTTTCATTGCTACATAATGATAATCATTATTTTTCCTAGCATGCATGGGAGTATAAGAATTTGAATTACGATTCAAGTTAGGGTATACCTCCTTTACCCTTGAAGCTCCCCCTTAATTTAAGATCTTCTTCTTCTTCTCCCATTTCTTCAAATGCGCTAGCTTCTTGATTTCCCCCTTCTTGGGGCATTTGGTGTGGTAGTGACCCTTCTCTCCACACGTGAAGCATATGATGCGCATTCTCCTTCTTTGGGCTTCTTCATTCCTACAACCCTTGTTAGTGTTTAACATAACTTTAATGAGTTTAAGATTTATCTTCTTCTTACCCATTGGACACCTACTCTTGTAGTGTCCCTTCTCATTGCACCCGAAGCAAACGATGTGATCCTTTGACTTTACTTCGGTGGAGGTGCTTGCTAGGTTGACCACTTCCAAGACCCCTTCTTCATCCTCTTCACTTGTCTTGGATTCTTCTTTAATCCTTGAGGAAGTGGATGATGTCTCATCTTCCTTATCCACACTTGTGGATGACCTTTCTTCATCCTTTTCCTCCTCAGAAGTTGAGCACTCGTCACCTTTCGGTTGCTCCTCCTCTACTTGAGCTTCTAGGCCCATCTCCTTGGGCTCTACCTCTTCATGTGTAGGCAAAAGTTCTTCTCCTAGAACTTTCTTTACCTTGCTCCACAACTCGTGGGCATTCTTGTATTCACCTACACGACTTATCACGTTAGAAGACAGAATTTCAATCAACATTGATATTACCTTTGAATTTGCCTCCGATCGTGTGGTTTGCTCCTCCGTCCAATATCGTGGTCGGAGCTTCTTCCCTTTCTTGTCTTTCGGGACTTCGAACGGGTCCTTGATCACCATCATGGTGTCCCAATCCGTGTCGAAGAAGACTTCCATCTTCATCATCCCATACTAAAATTTAAGCATAAAAATTGTAATAAAAGAAATTGCAACATTAAAAATTTTCAAAAAAAATTCTTCTAAGTAAAAAAATTTCCAAAAAAAAAAATCTCCCCCTAAACTGTACCTATTTCTCCCCCTTTGATCACATCAAAAAAAAACAAGGTACAGAAAAAAAATATTCAAGTTACAAATTTTCCAAGTTAAACAAAATTGAAGCAATTTCCAAGTTAGAATTTTTCAAAAAGAATTTGAAATGTTTAAATAGTTGACAAGAATTTAAAAGTATTATCTTAATTTCTTATCAGTTTGTCAATTAAACATTTAATTCGATAATCGACTTCCAAATTGTGGTAAGGCAATAGGCCTTCTTGGTTATTGGATCATCAACCACTTCTAGACAAAGCCTTTTAAGGAATTTAAACATTTAATTTCTTCTGACAGCCTTGATTAATAGTAGGTTTAATGCAGATATGATTTTGGAACCCAATAGAGGTTCCTTCTTGCTGGATTAGTTAGATATCTAGGGGGTACATATCCTTTAGGTATTCTCCTAAGTTATCCTTGATGTTTTTTAATGTACCAGTTTAATTTTCCATAAATTTTAAGTTTTGATTTTTGAAATTTATTCAATCATGCATGATCATTTTTCAATTTTTTTATTTCTATCTTTAATCTTTCATTTTTCTAATTTTAGATTATCATATATTTGTAGAGGACATGCTTTTGCTAAATTTAATTTTAATTCAGCATTTTCCTTTTCTAGTTTAACTAGATCTTTAGTAAGACTTTTAATAAATTTAAAGGACTGTTTGGGAGTTAGAGTACGTACCTCACTTACCTCAATTTCTAATGCTCTCCCTTCAGCGCAGCTTTCTTCTTCTGATCCTCCCCCTTCATCTATGCTCATCTCTGAGCTGGTCTCATCTTCTTCTTGATGGTTGTCCATTAGCGCTAGTCCAGAGAAAGCTGCTACCTCAGAATTAGAGGATGAAGAATCATCCCATATGGCCTTCATGGTCTTGTATTTGGAGGAAGTTGGTTTTTTGTGCTTGTCCTTTTCCTTCAATTTTGGGCAATCATCTTTGATGTGTCCTTCTTCGTTGCAGTTGTAGCATCGAATAGTTCTTTTGTTTTGATGATGCCTTCTTGACTGCAATTTAAACTTATTAGATTTAAGACATTTATTGAACCTTTTTACCTATAGAGTCGTTTCGTCTTCATCGATGGATGTCTCGGACTCTTGATCTTTCATCCTTACCTTTAGGGCAACGTTGAGGTTTGTCTTTTCTATATCTTTTGAATCCGTAATTCGAGATTTGTGAAGTTCAAAGGTAGAAAATAGATTTTCTAGCGTACTTGCACACTTGGTTTTGAATCTGTAATTTGGGGGGTAAATACTTGCACCAGCCATCTTCTTAATCTTTGTTGCTTCAGACGGAAATTAGTCCTTCTGAGGTTGTTGGGCTCTGATACCACTTGTTGGTGCAGCGGGCTGGCAAGAGGGGAGGGGTGAATTGCCTAAAATAAAAAATATCCTCCTTGTTCTTCAACTCTAGGAATGCTACAATAATGAAATAACATAAATTAAGAAGACTCAGCGGTTGATTTGCTTACAACCTGGATGGTTATTAATCCAAGGTGGTTGAACAACTCACTAAGAATCTCCTTCTTTGAAGGCGGAGAAGCCTTTTACACACTGAAATTGCTAAGAGTTGCTAGGAAGTTAGTACAAGAGTTGATGTTCTATTTCCTAGCTCCAGGGGCTTTTTTATCGCTCCTGGAAACTCTATCTACAATGTTGAGGGTGCCTCCAAAGGGGTGGAGGGCGCCTCCACCAAAGCATTTGGATAAATCTTTATCCTGTTGGGATGTATACTAAAATTCTAGCTTTTTGTATGAACATAAGAATCACATTGGTCAAATATTTACATTTATGTTAAATGCAGTTGTCTATTTAATTTATATTGCAGATAACATGGTGTGTGGTGCCAAACAGAAGATCATGTTATCAGTTCCTTATAAATTATAAATAGTAGCTCACAACCAAGATGGATTGGAACAAACCATTGGAATGGTTGTAGTGTAATTTGGTATTAGTTTATCTTGACCATAAAGTTATACTAGTACACTATGTGTGTATTGAGCAGGACCATTTGAGGTTGTTTCTTTTTATACTGACTGCATAAAAGAATAAAACCTCTATTATTATGAATGTGCGTACTCTTAATCCCGATATAATAACAAGCACATAGACTTAGTATTTATTTCTTTAATTTATCTATGAGTGAGATTTAGTTCGTTAAATCAATAGGCCAGATAAGTTGGGAAATGATATTATTTATATGGTGTGTTATTGATTATAGAAGGAAACTGAGTCATAGTAATCTAGGTTGATGATGTCCCCTTGAGGAGCTCATAAGGATTCTCATGTAAACCCTATAGGTGGACTTAGTCCGGCATGATAATGAAGTTGAGTGGTACTACTCTTGGAGCTAGATATTAATTAAGTGAGTTGTCAGTAACTCATTTAATTAGTGGACATTCGATATCTTAAACATAGGGAGATTAATGCACTCATGATAATAAGGAGCTCATAATATAATTTGGGATTAGTGCGGTAGTTCAATAATAACTCTTTAGTGGTATGAGTTATTATTGATGAACTTGAGTTGGGTGTTCGGGGTGAACACAGGAAGCTCAAGGTCATCGGGAGACCAAAATCAATTTCTCCTCTCGGTCCCTGTTGTCGCCTCTATAAATCCTTGTATCCATAAAGTCCACTTCTTACCCAAGTAATGAGTCTGCCACATCCTTGCTTGGTGTAAGGGGGCCGACCAAGCATGGGCTTGGAAGCCAAGAGGTGGCCAGCCAAGCTTGGTGCCCAAGCTAGGGGCCGACCACTAGAAAAGGAAAAGGAAGTTTTGTTTTAAAATAAAATTTTGTTAAAATCTTTCCTTATTTGTAGTTATCTACAATGGTTAAAAGAGAGATTTTATTTTGTTAAAATCTTTCCTTTTTTGTAGTTATCTACAATGGTTAAAAGAAAGATGTTAATTTTATTAAAAACTTTCCTTTTATAGTCATTCACATGGTTTTAAAAGAGAGTTTTAAATTTTTAAAATCTTTCCTTTTATAGCTATCTACAAAGGATTAAAGAAAGATTTTAATTTTGTTAAAATCTTTCCTTATTTCTAGTTATCTATAATGTTTAAAAGAGATATTTTAATTTTTGATAAAACTTTCTTTTTTTGTAACCATGATTTAAAAAGAAAAGTTTTATTTAATCTTTCCTTTTTGTAGTTATCTACATGTTTTAAAAGAGAGAGATTAATTTTAAAACTTTCCTTTATTTTCATGTCCAATAGGAAATTTAGAAAAGAGAGATTTTAATTGTTGTTAAATTTTTTTTTTAAATAAGAGGCCACAAATAAGGAAGTTTGAATTATGTTTAAAACTTTCCTTTTTTACCATGACCAAGGATTATAAAAGAGAGGGAGAGGGTGCCTCATGAGAGAACCTAAGTCTTGCCTCCTCTCCTCTCTTCCTTGTGGCCGACCCTCTCTTTTCTTCTTCTTTCTTTGTTTTCTTTCCCATAAGGGCTGGCGGCACCTTACATCTTGTCTCCTCTTTTGCTTCCTTAGGGTCGGCGGCATCAAAGATTGGAAAATCCTTGTGGCCGGTTGCTTGGAGAGGAAGAAGAAGAAGAGGAGAAGCACTTGGTGGTCGATTGCTTGGAGGAGAAGAAGAAGAAGGAAGTTTCCTATTTTGGCATCCCTTGGTGGCTCGAGAGTCTTGGAGGAGAAGAAGTGGTTCGGGTGGATTCCATCTTGGTAGATCGTTGCCCACACAACGTCCAAGAGGAGGAGAGGAATACAACAGAAGATCAAGAGGTCTTTAGCTACAAAGAAAGATATAACTAATTAATGGTTTCTGCTTCGAATTAATTATTTAGTTTTCTTTGCATGAATTCTGAAACACCAAAACAAGAGGCTAGTGATTTTATGTTTCGATTTCATGCTATCGATTTTGTATTTCGATTTTGTGTTTCGATCTTGTGTTTCTATTGTAGTCTCTGTAGTTAAACCTAGGGTTATTGTAAGAAGTTAAATATCCAATTTCTTTGAAAGACTTTGTCTAGGAAGTGGTGGATGATCCCATAACCAAGAAGGCCTAGTGCCTCTCCATGTTTAACCTGGAAGCTAATATTTGAAATAGATATTTAATCAACTTCTCTAATATGGTTTAACTTAGGAAGATCACATCGGTTAAACTTGGAGTAAAAATGTTAAGTATCGTTTCCAATCCAAGTTTAACTTCTGAAGAGCAACTTAGATTAATAATGTTAAGCATCGTTTGCAATCCAAGTTTAACTTCAGTAGAGCACATGGGTAGCTAGGTTAAGTTCTGTGCTTGTACAAATTTTTGTACAGGGAAAATAAAATGAAATCCAGGTGTAGGAACCAACATATCCAAATGCGAAATGGTCATGTTGACTGGGTTGAGGGCGCCTCGGACGCTATGGAGGGTGCTCTCCCGCCTGAAGAGGTGGAGGCGCCTTCAACACTGCGTTAAGGGAGCCTTCATCTTGCTTTTTCAACTCCTTTTCTTCTTCTGAAGCTCTGATCGCTTGGGTGATTGTGGCCAACCGAAATAGGACTCATCCGAACCCAATTTCCGGCCTTCTCCTCGATCAGGCTTCCGCTCTAGCTTCTCATCCCTCGAATGTCACATATGTTCTTATCGTCCACCGGTGTACTCTTCCGAAGCTCTTTCATCCCTCGGACGCACCGAGCCAGTCGACTCCCTTCTCGTGCCATCCTTCTTGCCAACCGCATCTTCTGCTCGACTTCCTACGTTCCTAAGCTCCTGCACACTTAGACACAAGGATTAAAATAAAACAGAACCCAACCTAATTTGGTTGATCACATCAAAACAATCACGGGGTCCAACACTGCCTGCCCACTAATACCTGGTGTTCTCCCAAGGATGCCATGCCCTGGGCGCCTGAGCACACTACTACATTCAGGGTTCATTGGCTTAAAGTTGGGCGGACGCTCAGCGCAGGGCCTTGACAATCCCGCCCGGGGAGTTAGCTGACGACTTTATGCAGAAATCCACCATTGTACATTTTCTAAATATAGTTATCCTCCTGTACAAGGCCGCTCTGACTTATATCTTGTGCAGTACTGGGTGGAGAGCTTGGCCTTGTGCCAGAGACTAGCATTCCTTAAGCACGACAGCAAGTTGCTGCAGGATTCGACTGGCGAAGCAAGTGCATCCCGAGCTGCTGCTGAAGCACTATCTGTTAAAGTTGCTCAGCTGAAGGAGGACCTAGAGAAGACGTCTCAATAGCTGGTGGGATCCAAGTATGCTTTATCTATGGAGAAGGATAAGAGCCTAGAGCAAGCTCAGTAGCTCGAGCGGCTCAATAAGAAGGCTAAGGAGTTTTGTAGGGATCTAGCGCGCTAAATAAGCAGAAAGCACGGCGAAAAAATTAACTAGATCCTTTCCTAGAAGATCCATGCGAAGGATAAAACTACATATACTAAGTTTTACATGAGAAGTACACCTTTGTTACGTGCCCTTCTCAATCCCGATAGCAATTTTTCTTTGGATGCAGATCTCAGCGCGATCAAGTGGCCGCGCCTCTACGGTATCCATACGAACATGTTCCGTTAGTCTCACGAACTCTCTATTTGGAGAAGAACCAACTTAGTGGTGCTAGCCACACAAGGTAATTCAACCATGAGGAAGGATCGATCAAGAGGAAGAAGAGGATGAAGAAGGAGAAGAAGACCAATTCTCTTAATGAAAATAAATGAGACAAAACTTTTTTACTCATCCAAGGAATACCAAAGGTTATTTGGCTTTTGGCCTTCCTTTGATTAATGATCCACTAAACTCTATTAATGGACATTAACCCACTTGTGTTTTTTGATCTTCCTTCATGAATTGATCTTAATCATCTTTCATGAAGAGGCTTTTTATCTTCTATGAAGGGCCTTTTAGTCTTCTTCTTTTATATGATCAAATCATGTAAAAGACCTTTCCTCTTCCTTAGTGAATTCAAGTTCACCCAATGAGTCTCACTCATTGAACCTTATTAATCCCAATTGACTCCATAGACATTAATCCAAATTGACTCCATGAATCTAATTCAAATTAGACTCAATCCAATAATTAGATCCAATTGAGTCTAACTCAATGAGTCTAATTCGGATTAAACTTCTCTTTGTTTTCCTCTTAATATGTTGGATTATTATATTGGATTAACCATTAACCCAATAACCCAATTTGGATCAATGAGGCATAGACCGTGTCATCCTCTTATCAATCTTTATGTTTCTTGATCTCTAAGTAGACACACTCAAACAGATAAGCTCAATATCTCATATTGACTCATTTGAGTATGGGCATACATTCTTGTGTCCTACTAATCAAGGGGCTCATAGCTAGCACTTCCGTCATATGGAAGGGATAGATCCCATCTACATCACTCACATCCCTCCGCATAATTTATTACATACCCAGTGATCAACTTTATGGTCCACCTTGTTACAGGTGACGTTTGTCGATACCAAAGTACACAACTCCTTATATAGGGAACCGTAATGATTTCAGGTCTAAGGAATATTCATACCAATAGTTACATGAGAATATTTATGACACTCATATAACGATCCATGAAACATCTCATGGCGGGTCAATTCAATACATATTCTCTAATATATACCCATGTGTCAACCTGATATCTCATATCCATAACTTATGAGATTAAGTCATTCATTGACCTACATGCTAGTCTCAATGCATTAATATTGTCCTTGTGTATTAATGTTTGATTAGGAATAGTTTAGAGTAGCCTTCTCTACAATATCTCACTATCAATTCAACCAATTGATATATTATAAATTAAAACCTTTTACTCTAGGACATTATTATACTTATTCATTCGACACTGAATTGAAGCAAATATAATAATCATAACCTTTGCATTATAATAAAATAATGAAATATGATACAAAATGTCCTAAGTTAATCAACTCTTGATTGCCTCTTAGGGCTTACACTAACAATCTCCCTATGTCATTAGTGTCAATCATTGAAATATCTAATATCCATTGACCTAGTGTGACCATCATGCTTCCTCGGTGCCAAAACCTTGGTCAAAGGATCTGTAATATTAGCATCTTTTGGTTCTCTGTATATCCTCACATCTCATATATCAATGATCCCTCGAATAAGATGGAATTATTATAGTATCCAATACCTAGGACCACCATTTAAGTAAAATACATGCTCTAACTATAATCTAGAATCGTCCTTGTCAATTTGAAAGCTTACACCGTTGTAACCCTTTACAACAACCGCTGTAACCCTTTACAGTAATCACTGTAACTCTTTACAGCAAGCTCTTCATCTCCTCCAAAGATCAAGAAATAATCTTAAGTTCTTCTCAAGTACTTAAGAATATTCTTGACTGTTATCTAGTGGTCTTCACCTAGATCTGATTGGTATCTTCTCGTCATACTTTATGCATACAAGGCATCTGGAAAAGTACAAAACATGGCATACATGATAGACCCTATAGTAGATGCATAAGAAATCTAATCCATACGGTCTCTTTCTTCATTAGAAGAAGAACATTGAATTTTTGAAAGACTCACACCATGTGACATTGACAGGAATCCCTTCTTTGAATTCTTTATAGCAAAACGTTTAAGCACCTTATCAATATATTACTCTGGCTTAGACCAAGCCATCTCTTGGATCTATCTCTATAGATCTTGATGTCTAAAATATAGGCTGATTCACCTAAGTCCTTCATTGAGAAATAATTCCCAAGCTAAATCTTCACTGATTGAAGAGTAGGGATATCATTTCCAATGAGAAGTATGTCATCTACATACAATATGAGAAAGATGACTGTGCTCCCACTAACCCGCTTGTAGACACAAGGTTCATCTTCATTCTTGATGAAACTAAACACTTTGATTGCATCATTGAATCAAAGATTCTAGCTTCGAGAAGCTTGCTTTAATCCATATATGGATTGGTCCAACTTACATACCTTTTCAACATGCTTTGGATCGATAAAACCCTCAGGTTGTTTCATATACACATCCTCGAGTAGATTTCCATTAAGAAATGTGGTTTTGACATCCATCCGCTAGATCTCATAATCATAGTAAGCTGCAATAGCAAGCATGATTTGAATGAACTTTAGCATTGTAACTGGTGAAAAGATTTCATCATAGTCTATACCATGAATCTGCTTGAATCCTTTAGCCACCAATCTACCTTTATAGGTATGCATATGACCATCCATGTTAGTCTTCACCTTGAAGTCCCACTTACACCCAATGGGTTGATCCCTTTAGGTGGATCAACCAAAGTCCATACTTGATTAGTGTATATAGATTCCATCTCGGATCTCATGGCCTCTAGTCATTGCTTAGAATCTGGGCCCTGTACAACTTCCTAATAAGATATAGGCTCGTTGAGACCAACTAGCACTACATCATCATTGTCAGACAAGAAAAAAGAATATCTCTCAGGTTGACAATGGGTCCTATCAGATCTGCGTAGAGCTTGTGCTACTAGAACAGATTGTTGCTCCACAACTTCTTATGGTAGAACATCATGATCCACAACATCTTGTGGTTCCTGTTCAATTTCTATCAAGGTGTCAGTGCTAGTTTGTGTATCTTAAATTTCTCAAGATCGACTTTACTCCCACTAGTTTTCTACAAACAAATCCCCTTTCTAGAAAGATACCAGTTATGGCAGCAAATACTTTACGTTGTGTGGGATTATAAAAGTAGTATCCCTTTATTTCCTTGGGATATCACAAAATAGTACTTGTCCGATTTGGATCCTAGTTTATCTGAGACTTGTCGTCGAATATAAGCCTCATAACCCCAAATCTTCATGAAAGATATTTTGGGACTCTTCCTAGTCCATATCGTATATGGTGTCTTTATGACAACCTTAGATGGAACGCGGTTAAGTGTGAAAACGGCCGTCTTTAGAGCATGTCCCCAGAAGGAAGTAGGAAGATCTATTTGACTCATCATCTGTAACACTCCGCCCCTTCCTGCTCAAGCTGACGGGGGTTACTTATCTTTTTCTTCTTATCTTATCTTACTTACTTACTTGATAGTAATCTTTTCTACTTAAAACAGCGGAAGTCTTGTTTATAGTATATTTTTTTCCTTTTTAAAACTTTTCTTTTACTTTTCAAATCATCATCACTAACTACCTATCATATAAAGTCACATAGCATGCTTAACATGAATTTAAGCCATAATACTAATAAGCATGATGAAATGTCATGGAGTTATGCAATAACGACATAAGCATAATTCTTATTAAATAAAATTAGGTCTTTCTCTTTTAGCCGAGCCACTACTACACACATCCTTCTTGCCCCTCCTGCTGCTCTCTTAGTACATCCATTCCTTGCCTTTATCTGTGGTACAAGAAAAGTAAGCTATGAGCACACAAGGCTCAGTAAGATCCTTCCTACTCACAAAAACCGTAAAGCAGAGCATATTCATAAGGCATAAAGCATAAAGACAACTCATCATATCATGTATAGAAGCATCATATCGTAACATAATTGTAAGGTATCATGGCATATCATGACAAAATCATAAAGTGCATCCTAGCATAACATAACATAATCATAAGTATCATGTCATATCATGGCATAATCATAAAGTGCATCCTAGCATAACATAACATAATCATAAGTATCATGGCATATCATGGCATAATCATAAAGTGCATCCTAGCATAACATAACATAATCATAAGTATCATGGCATATCATGGCATAATCATAAAGTACATCCTAGCATAACATAACATAATCATAAGTATCATGGCATAATCATAGCATAATCATAAAGTGCATCCTGGCATATCATAACATAGTCATAAGTATTATGCGAGATGACTTTCAAAAACATGTATCATGAAAAATATATGGAACATGTCTTTTGAAAACTTATTACATACATACTTAAACATAATCTCAACATGATTAGGACCCCGACTTGTACCACATACATAAATGCGCGCGTCCTATGTAGGTCCAAGGTAGCAAGTCTTGAACCCTATAAGGCATACATACTAGGCCTGTTTCTTAGTCCATCGACCTAGGGGCACTTAGGAGCTCATCCCTAACGAGGCTCGTTTCTTAATCCATCGACCCCGGGGCGCTTATGGAGCCCACCCTTGGTACAAGCCATATAAAGTAAAGTAGCATGTCATACATATCATGGTTCTTATTATTTCATGCATATCATATTTCTTAATGTATCATATCATACAAAATTTGGGCACACAGCTCATCATAATAGCATGCATAATTTGGGCACACAGCTCATCATAAATAGCATGCATAATTTAGGCACACAGCACATCATAAGGGTTATCAACATGCATAGATCATAAGCATACATAAATAAACATAGAAGCATAGCAAGCTCTTATCACATCATGAAACATTGCATGTGAGGCACATGGAAATCATAATTAGGTCTCCACCCTAGTATTATATAGTGGCCGAAACACATGGTTGTAAATTAGGTTAACAATCAACATACAAGCATGTGAACCCTAAACCATTATCATATCAAGTATCATAAAGAGCATCATGAGCATGTTTAGTTTAGGTTCTAGGTTTTCTAAGTCTATAAACTTGTTATGGCCGAATATCATCAAGCATCATATTTGCTAGAAAATCAATATACAAGCTTGTGAACTCTAAACCAAAAATCATATCATACATCATGAGAAACAACATAAGCATGTTTAGTTTAGGTTCTAGGTTTTCTAAGTCTATAAACTTGTTATGGCCGAATATCATCAAGCATCATATTTGCTAGAAAATCAATATACAAGCATGTGAACTCTAAACCAAAAATCATATCATACATCATGAGAAACAACATAAGCATGTTTAGTTTAGGTTCTAGGTTTTCTAAGTCTATAAACTTGTTATGGCCGAATATCATCAAGCATCATATTTGCTAGAAAATCAATATACAAGCATGTGAACTCTAAACCAAAAATCATATCATACATCATGAGGAACAACATAAGCATGTTTAGTTTAGGTTCTAGGTGTCCTAAGCTTATTAACTTACCATGGCCGAAACTTGTGAACCATAAAACTAGGTTTCATGTGGCATAAAAGCATGGAAACCCTAAACCATTTTCATAGTATTTATTACCAAGAACATCATGAGCATGTTTAGTTCAAGTTCTAGGTTTCCTAGGCTTATAGAATTGTTGTGGCCGAAAGTTCATGGAGCATGAAAACAAGTTCTAACCACACTACAAACATGAGCATGTCATATTAATTTCATATCTTATCTTAAGGAGGATCATGGCATGATTAGTTTAGGTTTAACAATTTCCTAGGCCCCTAATCCTATCATGGCTGAATGCTTATGAGCATGGAATAAAGTTCAACCCAACATATAAACATGAGCATAACATATCAACTTCATATCTTATCTTAAGAAAGATCATGGCATGCTTAGTTTAGGTTTTAAAATTTCCTTGGCCCTTTAACCTACCATGGACGAATGTTTATGAGCATGGAATAAAGTTCAATCAACATATAGGCATGAGCATATCATGTTAACAACTCTCTCATCATAAGGTACGTATCATAAAACAAAAAGGAGCATACTTGGTTTGAGTCTTAACTTACCTATTTCCTTTATTCATGCTTGGCCGAGAGTCTAGGGACATGACTCTAAGTTCTAACCAAACATTCTAACATATAAACATTAGATAAATCCCCTACCATAAGATACATGTTACAAGAAACATATTGAGCATGTCAAATTTGGGTCTTTACATTTCCTAGGTCCTTCTCTTTTTTTTCTTTTTTTTTTTGTCTTGGCCCAAAATTCCATGAAGGTATCCTAGGTTTTTAGGCAACCTAATCTCATAGAAAATACATAAGCTATTGTACCACAGGTGAGGGAAAACTTACATAGTTTTTCGCTTGTTGTTCCTTAAGAAAAATAATACCCTTGTGAGGAGGAAGAAGAACTTCTCTTCTTAGTTTTCCCTTTTTGTTTTCTTCTTCTTGTAAGAGGTAAACCTTGAGATTCCTTCCTGGAAATAAGGTTTTCTTAGAGAGAAAACCCTAACTTGACCCTTGAGAATGAGAAGGAAAAGCTCCAAGTTTCGGTGGAGAAGGAAAGAGGAGGAAGAAGGAGGAAGAAGAAGAATTGGAAATTTTCTTTCTCTTTTCTCCTCTAAATCATATTTATTCATCATGAGAGTGAATTATGTCTTCATTAATCCCTCCCTTAACTCTTCTATCCCTTCCCTCTTTGATTCCCACGAAAATGAGAAGAAGAAAAGGGGAGGAAGGCAATTTGCCTTCTTCTTGCTCCCTCTCTTAACCAAGAGGAAGAGGAGGTAAGCAACTTGGTTTTCTCTTGCTCTTTTGCTTAGTTTTTTTTTCTTCTCACCTTTAACTACAATTTTCATTCCTTTCTATCCATATATTATTCATTATTCTAGTGGTTATCATACATCAATTTATCTCTATTATTTGTGGGAGGTTCAAGGTTCAAACCTTCACCTCTCTCTCTTTTTATTTCTATTATTCCTTTTTGATTCCTCTTACTTTTATGCTCTAAAGAAAATAACACCCATATACTTATCTTATAATTTCGTGGGTGTTACATCATCAATCGTACCATATCTAATAAAGTACGATTTCTCATTTCTGATACACCATTCCATTGTGGTGTTCCAGATAGAGTGAATTGAGATATGATCCCACACTCAATGAGATGGTCATGAAACTCTTGGCTAAGGTATGCCCCACCTCGATATGATCGAAGCATCTTAATACTCTTACCAAGTTCGTTTTATACTTCATTCTTGAATTCTTTGAACTTTTCAAAAAATTCTAACTTGTGTCTCATCAAATACACATAGTCGTACCTACTAAGATCATTAGTAAAAGTAATGAAGTAATGTTAGCCTCCTCTAGCTGCTATTCTTAAAGGGCTACATACATCAGTATGTATGAGTCCTAATAGATCATTAGCCCTTTCTTTGTGTCAACTAAATAGAGTCTTAGTCATCTTGCCTTAAAGACAAGATTCACATACCTTATATGATTCAAAATCAAATGAGTCCAAAAGTTCATCCTTATAGAGTTGGGATATGCAACTCACATTTATTTGATATAAGAGACAATGCCAGAATATGTTTGGTTCAAATCATTAGATTTGAACTGTTTGGTATTTATGTTATAGATTAGGTTGCCAAAGTCTAGAATATAGAGTGCATTCACAGGATGTGCACTACAATAGAACATTTCATTGAAATAAATAGAACAACATTTATCCTTTATTACAAATGAAAAATATTTCTTATCCAAATAAGAAATAGAGATAATGTTCTTAGTCAAGATAGGCACATAACAACACTCTTCAAGTTCTAAAACAAGCCTAGTGGACAAAGATAAGGAATATGCCCCTACAACTATAACAACAACTCTTGAGTCATTACATACTCATAAGTCCACTTTGCCTTTGTCAATGATCTACTATTTCTCAGCCCCTTCACATTAGTACAAATGTAAAATATCGGGAAAAATAGCAAATAAAGATAAAGGAATTTTCGGAATTTTTAGAAATTTTTCGGGAATTTTTCGGAGCTCGTATGGACGAGTTGTCGGGGATAAAAGTGGGCCCCGGGAAAAGCCTGTTTAGGCTACCCATTTAAGCGAGGAAAAGTTTTTATTTTTCTTTTCCTATTTTCTTTTCCTTTTCTTTTATTTGTTTTCTCCGCCTCCTCCCCCGTGTGCCGAGACTTCGCCGACTCCTTCCCCGTGCCCTAACCGGCGCCGGGCGGTTTCTTCTTCTCCTCTCATTGGATTTCTTCTCTGCCGCGCTGGCCTCCAATCACAATCAACACTGAGCTCTAGCCCCGGTTAACCCGTGATTTCCTTTCTTCACCGGCCGCCTCCTCCTCTTCGCCGAGACCCCCCTCCTCTTTCCCAATCGTCGGCGACGGTCGGCCACTGTGAGTCCTAGCCACCTTCTCTGCCGTGTGTGCAAGGTCTTCACTCCACTCTCCTCTGCCGACAGCCGCCCCTCGCAGAGCGATCCCGCGAGCCACCGCCGGCCGAGCCCTCTCGATTCTTCCTCCTCGCCGAGCGATGGCGCCGGTCGCCACCGCAGCCGACGCCGGCCAAGTTTCGGCTTACCCATCTCTTCCTCTCTTCTGGTAAAGCATTGCCAATCTCCGTGGCCGATCATTTGAAGTTTCCACTGGCCACTACCACCGGCTGATTCGGCTGTGCCCTAGATTGCCGGAATCCAGAAGCTTGCGTTAGTCTTCGATTTGGAGCAGCAACCCAAGCATTGGTGTCCCCTTCCGTGCCCTAATTCCACTGTTGGATCTACTTCAGCCATGTTGTGCTCCAGATTCTCTCTGCCGGTGCCACTCTCTTCTTTATAGCAGGTTCGTGATCTTAGAGGTAAGGGAGTTGCCCTAATTAGTGAATCAGGTACTTGATCCTTGTGTTGTGACCGCTTGATCCTCTTTTTGTTTTGGAGTAGTGAAGTGTCCAGCAAGAATAGTGTGCTGTGGTTTGTTGATTTCCAGCAGCAACCCCCTCCAGCAACCCTTGCTCCAGCAGCGATCACGACTGTGAATTGAGGTAAGGAGTAGAGGAATTGTTTTGTTTATGATAGCGTATACATATGTGAGACTAGGAAAGGTTTAGAATTTATCCAATGGTGTAATTAGGGTTAATGAAACTAACCCTAGATGGTCGATGGATTAGAAATTAGTTTAGCTATTTGTTATAATTAAATTAGCTAAACTGTATAATTTAACACAGGAGTTTGACGCGAGACGAGTATCTCGATTTATCGGATTGGACCATTTCTTATTGGAGGCGGGTACTTTTGACTTATTGTCTTTGATATGCATAGTAATGAAATTAACAAGTTGCATTAATTATGTTCCTCATTTGTTTTGGTTAATCACTACCCGATTACCTGTTACCTGCTTGATGATTGTTTGATTTGCATTTCGTGTTGTTATGTACCTGATTACACATGCTCATAGGGGTAGTGATATAACCATGTTTCACCATGTTCAGGACCTAGGTTTGATACCTTATTTGATCAGTGTACTTTGATATGATTTGTTCACTATGGTGCACATCATTATATGTCCATAGATTGGTTTAGTATATTACCATGCTTAGTGATATGCACCATTCGCATGATTGCATGCTGTGTGATAGATTGTTCCATTATTGTCGAGGACATTGCCAGTTTCATTACTGTTTGGAGCTCCGTTGTGACGCTCATGGGCAGCGTGATGCAGCGTGGTAGCACGTCAGTTTGCTCTTCCGGTGCTCCGTTGGTCCGCTCATGGGTAGTGTGACGCAACGTGTAGCACGTTAGAGATCCCTCCCCGTCATAGTGTATCGGGAGATGAGAGCATTGCGCTCCCCCATTTATGATTTGGGTTAGGAGTATGTATGTACTCCGACAGCATCCCGTTCACTCGGTCACTCATCAGGGGTAGTGATGCAGAGTGCACGGTCGTCACAGCCCTACCCACTCGGTCCCACTTTTGTTGTGAGTTGGATGACTGGCGTCAGGGGTGACCATGACATTGGCATCATATGCATGATGTATTTATTGCTTGTGTTTGTGTTTGCTGCATTTATATGTTGAGTATTTGTTTGGATACCTATGTTTGACATGCATACAGGATTTCTATATCACTCGGACTGTTTGTCCTGATACCCAGGTCCTGGTTAGTACAGTTTCTCTCCTGTTTTATTTTGGTTTTCATTTACCTTTATTTTATCAGGAGACTGTACACATGATTAGTGCTAGGTGTTATTTCCTTACTTTGCATATCAATTGTACCTGCTGAGTGTTGGACTCACCCTGCCTCCATTGTTGTTATATTTCAGGATGATGCTGTCAGGAGAGAGTTCTAGTTACTGGTCCCCTGAAAACCCCGAAGACTTATGGATCTTTTGGTTTTGTTTTGCTTCTTATTTGACCATGTTTACACTTGGTTTTGTTTGATACCTGGATATTGTATGGATTATCCTTGTTGATGCATTTTTATTCGATATGTTTTACTACATGCCTGCCTGGACGGCAGAAGAGGTGAGTTTGTCGGATTTGTGTTTTATGAGTGTAGTGGAGTAGGAAAAATCGGATTTGAGCTTTACGAGTGTAGTTGAGTAGGGTTGATTTCGAGTCAGAGTATTATTGTTCTGTTTACTTGTTATATAAACTGCGTGGAATGTCTGTGATTGTATTTTATTTCTGCTATTATTCCAGCCGCATGTGGCTGAGGTATGTGGATATGTAGAAAGTTTCAGATTGTCCGCCGTACAGGGGAGATACTGTCGAAATTTCTTCGGACAGGGACTCCTCCGGGGCGTGACAATTTAGTGGTATCAGAGCTTAAGTTTTACGATCTTTGTTTTCATTTTTTGGATATTTGGGATAACCTGATACTAATTGATATGGTATCAGAGCGCCAAAGTTTGGCGATACTTGTTATTTTTCGTGTTACGGATTTTTGAGATTTAACTGATACCAATTTATTGGTATCGGAGCGGGTAATGATACCTGCTTTTGGTGTTCTAGATTTTTGGATATCTATTTCGGTTTGTACGGATTTTCGTTATGGTTATGTTTCGGACTTCCGTTTCGGATTTATATGGATTTCCGGTGATTTTCTCATTTGAAATTTTGAGGTTTATTTGGGGACTGGACAGCGACGGAACATCTCCAGACGACATATAGGTATGATGTTTATTTTATGATAGTTATGACATGTATTAGCACTTTATCTTTAGTACATGTCTGGTTGTTGTAGCTCATATTACATGTGATGGGTTAGCCACTGATCTTGGTCGACCTTAATAGAGATTAAGGATTATAGGTTTCTGGTGATTTTTCATATCATACCATCAGTAGTTTTAGCTTCTTTTACTACCAGTAGGAGATGGAGGCACCTACCAGCCTCTGCTATTGTTAGCTGGGTAGTGGATGATACCTACATATTCCTGTTGACTTAGCCAGTAGAGTTTTTATACTCATATCTTTTGGATATTAGGGTACCCGATACAATGAAAATTGGTCATTGGGGAGTTATCATGTTTGATCATGGTTGAGAATGGTTTGAGGTTGCGGGATATTGTGAGATCAGATATTATGATATGTTGATTTCTAATCATTTATGAGAGTAAATGTTATGTGGTTGTCTGATGATCTATTATTAGATATTTGTTTTGATGATCTATTAGTGGATAACTATTTGGATGATCTATTATTTGGGTTGTCATTGATGGTGACATAGTAAGTGTCATGTATGATATTCACAGGTTTGATGATTTTAGTTGGTGATCAGATTATAATCGGGTGCTAGAGAGTTTACGGTTGAGTGTGCCTATTAGATTTTAATAAATCTGGTTAGTTGTGGTTAGTTAACAAGATGATAAAAATTGATATTTGCTTCCTCTGATATTGAACTATGTGGATAAATAATGATTTGATGTTTTGAATGCTAACTAGCTCTCATGGGGAGTAGAGATTTATTCATCTGATAGTATGTGGGCTGATATTTTTGAGGATAAAAATGAGAGTGTCTGATGTTCTTGAATTCTGACTTTTTCTTTTGGATCGTACACATTTATACATATGGTATTATGTGGGTTGACATTCTCTAGTTTGAGTTGATGTAATTAGTGTTGAATTGACCCATGAACTGATTTAGTTATTTAACAATGTAGTATACCATTTTATCTTAGTTAATTTTTATCAGTAAATATTGATTTACTCTTATTAGATCGGTCAGTAGAAGACTGATTTACGTTTGTCGAGTTGGGTAGTCGTGGTTTGATATACCTTAGTTGCTTGTGGAGGATTAAGGTATTCTTGATTAGTTAGTAGATGAATGATTTAGTTTTGTTGGTTGATCAGTAGAGGATTTCTATACTCTATTTTTAGAGGTTCGAACCTTTAGGTTATTTGTGCTTAGTTATGTGTCTAGAGCACATTTGAGTACATGTTTTGTACTGACGTGGAAAGGAATGATTTAGCCATATACCATTGTCGGCTTGATAGTTTATAGAGGATCGATGTATCCTATTCCATGAAGACTTTGACCATGGACTGTATATACCCGGTTGGATACTCAGAAAGTGCATTGGGATATGTGACCCCGCTGATGTAAGGAAGTGTAGAGCTAATTGCTTATCACTTATGGGATACAATCGTTACTAGTGTATACTGGGAGAGTACATTTGGATTTAAGATGATAAAATTTCCCCCATTAGATATAGTCTTGGTAGTGTACGACATTGACTTACAATGTTATACCATGGTGTGTATATCTTTCTTGTCCGATATTAGTTCCTTTGAACCTAGAGCAGGGTTGTTACTGGATGATTAGGCTGCTTTATTTTGGGTTGCTTTTGATTGATGTATTCATGCTTGATACATATGCATGAATTTTGTTTAGATATACCCGTAAACCATAAGTGTTGGTAGAATAAGGTTGGTCTCTTTGATTGAGCTGGTATGCTGATTTTGCATGTCTATGTTGCATGTATATTATGATTGTTATGTGTTGTAGGAGTCCTATGGTAGACTGCCCATTTGCGAGTAGTATATGTATCCATGTTCTGATATGGTTTGTAGGTTCCTTGTGGATCATGGTTATATAGTTCGATGTATGTATCTGAATGTATTATTGAAGATATCTTGTCGATTAAATCTGAGTTATGGTATAAGTACATCTGTGGTGTCTTGATGGAGGTATCTTGTCAATTTAATCTGAGTCGTGATATGTACATATGTGTTTGGTGTGGTATCTGAGGTATCTTTTTTATTATGTTTGATTTGTGAGTGCACCTGGGTTTAGTATGCTTTATTGGAAGTATATGTTGGTTATTCTCTTGGCATAGGTGTATATATGTCATGTGAGTGTTGTTTGAGGTGTATTGTTGATTTTATCTACATTGATTTTGCACACGTGTTCGGTATGTATTGTTGGAAGTATCAAACTGAATATACCTGAGTTGTGTGTGTGTTTGGTATGTACTAATTGGAGGGTTATGTCGACCATACACATGTTGTGTGAGCACGTGTGCCAGGTGTATTATTGGTAGCAGCATGATGTTTCTACTTATGTTGAATGCAGGATGTGGAGTGTCTGCATTATGTCATTTGTTGGATTAACCCGTCAACTAATTCTCCTATCAGTGGATGACCCACTGGGATGCTGATAGAGTTGATGATGGATTTGATTAGCTTACTAGGTTGTTATACCCTAGGCTAACCACCGTGATTTATGGTAGAGAGATCTCGTGCAGTCTTTAGATGGATAGTTAGGTGCTTTTGGGCACTTATATATTGTTTTGTGGTGGAGTGTTGCTCCCACATATTAAGGATTTCTTGTGGTAGAGAGTTGCTTCCACATATGTGGTATTTCCTGTGATGGAGCGTTGCTCTCACACTGGAGGATTTATTCTTGGTGATTTATGTTGTTGATGATCAGATTTTCGATTTATTATCTGAGATCTTATGGATAGGAATATCTGTGATACGAACATTATGTGTCTTTGTTTTTGCCATATAGGCTTACAGTGCCTTAGATGTTCTCAGGGACTCGATGATCCTGGTATGTCGAGGATGTTTGGATCGGTTTCCATTGTCTTAGTTGACGATGTTGTGATCTATATCGGATCCGCGGTGAGTCACGCACATCATCTTTGCATAGTCTAGAGATGTTTCGATGGGAACATCTATATGTGAAATTCAGTAGTGCGTTTTGGGTTTGTTCTTCTATGAGATTTTTGGGACACACGGTCACCAATAGGAGTATTCCATGATTTCACAGGGGATTGAGGTTGTTACCGTTGGGAGTAGACAGAGTCTATAGAGGAGGCTCACAACTTCCTTTGTTTGGCTCGATATTTTCGGAGATACGTTGAGGGTTTCTCATGGATTGCCATGCTACTTACACGCCTGACCATGGAAGGCGTGAAGTTTACTTGGACTGAGGATTTCAAGATCAGATTCTAGGAGCTGAAGCGGAGACTAGTGTCGGCTTCGATTTTTAGTTTTTACCTTCTGGAGAGGACGGATTTGTCCTCTACATTGACGCGTTTCTACAGGGTATGGGTGCTGTTCTGATGCAGCATGGTAGAGTATTCTTATATGCTTCTCGATAGTGGAAGTAGCATGAGAAGAAATACCCAGCTCATGATCTGGAGTTGGCCGCTATTATTTTTGCCCTGAAGATTTGGCGGCAATACCTGTATAATATTACATTGAGATTCGCACTGACCATCAGATTCTCAAATATCCATTCATTCAGAAGGAACTTAATCTTCGACAGAGGAGATGGATGGAGTTCCTGAAGAATTATGATTGTACCATTAGCTATCACCCGGGAAAAGCTAATGTGGTTGCTGATGCCCTTAGCTGGAAGTCCAGAGGGACTTTAGCTTGTCATCGAGTTGTGGTCACAGACTTGATTCAGGGTTTCTCTGAGTTAGATCTTGAGGAGCAGGGACAGACAGAGCAGGGTATTCTTGTTACCATAGTTGCTCAGTCGTCAATCAGGACGAGAATCCGAGAGGCCCAGTTGTTGGGACCTCATAGAGCTCAGCGTGAGGCAGAGTGGTCCACACTATCAGACGGAGGATGTCAAAGGCATAAGACTGCCAGAAGAGTTATGCTGACCCGAGTCGGAGACTCTTAGAGTTCTCCATTTGCGACCATGTATTTCTGCGAGTTTCACCCACTAAAGGGGTGAAGAGATTTGACCTCAGAGGTAAGTCAGCTCCGTGATACATTGGACCTTTCCAGATCTCAGAAAGGATTGGAGCAGTAGCTTACTAGTTGGCACTATCGCCGTCCTTGGCAGGCGTTCACGCCGTATTCCACGTATCTATGCTGAGGAGATATGTACCCGATCCAATACATGTGTTGATAGATAATCTCAGTTCCCTTCAGCCTGATGTCACCTATGAGGAGGTTCCGGTATGGATTTTAGACCGGAAAGAGCGTCAGTTGCGGAACAAGACTATTTGGCTGGTTAAGTCGGATGACAGTAACATTTGGACGAGGAAGTTACTCAGGAGCTCGAGGTTACGATCCGAGCTCGATACCCCCATCTTTTCACTTGAGATATGTGATTTAATTTACCGGTCAGCATTTATACTCTATATATGTTCTTAGTATTTGCTGATGGTAGATAGCGAAATTTGGGGACCAAATTTTTATTAGTGGGGGAGAATGTAAAATCCGGAAAAAATAGCAAATAAAGATAAAGGAATTTTCGGAATTTTTAGAAATTTTTCGGGAATTTTTCGGAGCTCGTATGGACGAATTGTCGGGGATAAAAGTGGGCCCCGGGAAAAGCCTGTTTAGGCTACCCATTTAAGCGAGGAAAAGTTTTTATTTTTCTTTTCCTTTTCTTTTATTTGTTTTCTCCGCCTCCTCCCCCGTGTGCCGAGACTTCGTCGACTCCTTCCCCGTGCCCTAACCGGCGCCGGGCGGTTTCTTCTTCTCCTCTCATTGGATTTCTTCTCTGCCGCGCTGGCCTCCGATCACAATCAACACTGAGCTCTAGCCTCGGTTAACCCGTGATTTCCTTTCTTCACCGGCCGCCTCCTCCTCTTCGCCGAGACCCCCCTCCTCTTTCCCAATCGTCGGCGACGGTCGGCCACTGTGAGTCCTAGCCACCTTCTCTGCCGTGTGTGCAAGGTCTTCACTCCACTCTCCTCTGCCGACAGCCGCCCCTCGCAGAGCGATCCCGCGAGCCACCGCCAGCCGAGCCCTCTCGATTCTTCCTCCTCGCCGAGCGATGGCGCCGGTCGCCACCGCAGCCGACGCCGGCCAAGTTTCGGCTTACCCATCTCTTCCTCTCTTCAGGTAAAGCATTGCCAATCTCCGTGGCCGATCATTTGAAGTTTCCACTGGCCACTGCCACCGGCTGATTCGGCTGTGCCCTAGATTGCCGGAATCCAGAAGCTTGCGTTGGTCTTCGATTTGGAGCAGCAACCCAAGCATTGGTGTCCCCTTCCGTGCCCTAATTCCACTGTTGGATCTACTTCAGCCATGTTGTGCTCCAGATTCTCTCTGCCGGTGCCACTCTCTTCTTTACAGCAGGTTCGTGATCTTAGAGGTAAGGGAGTTGCCCTAATTAGTGAATCAGGTACTTGATCCTTGTGTTGTGACCGCTTGATCCTCTTTTTGTTTTGGAGAAGTGAAGTGTCCAGCAAGAATAGTGTGCTGTGGTTTGTTGATTTCCAGCAGCAACCCTTGCTCCAGCAGCGATCACGACTGTGAATTGAGGTAAGGAGTAGAGGAATTGTTTTGTTTATGATAGCGTATACATATGTGAGACTAGGAAAGGTTTAGAATTTATCCAATGGTGTAATTAGGGTTAATGAAACTAACCCTAGATGGTCGATGGATTAGAAATTAGTTTAGCTATTTGTTATAATTAAATTAGCTAAACTGTATGATTTAACACAGGAGTTTGACGCGAGACGAGTATCTCGATTTATCGGATTGGACCATTTCTTATTGGAGGCGGGTACTTTTGACTTATTGTCTTTGATATGCATAGTAATGAAATTAACAAGTTGCATTAATTATGTTCCTCATTTGTTTTGGTTAATCACTACCTGATTACCTGTTACCTGCTTGATGATTGTTTGATTTGCATTTCGTGTTGTTATGTACCTGATTACCCATGCTCATAGGGGTAGTGATATAACCATGTTTCACCATGTTCAGGACCTAGGTTTGATACCTTATTTGATCAGTGTACTTTGATATGATTTGTTCACTATGGTACACATCATTATATGTCCATAGATTGGTTTAGTATATTACCATGCTTAGTGGCATGCACCATTCGCATGATTGCATGCTGTGTGATAGATTGCTCCATTATTGTCGAGCACATTGCCAGTTTCATTACTGTTTGGTGCTCCGTTGTAACGCTCATGGGTAGCGTGATGCAGCGTGGTAGCACGTCAATTTGCTCTTCCGGTGCTCCGTTGGTCCGCTCATGGGTAGTGTGACGCAGCGTGTAGCACGTTAGAGATCCCTCCCCGTCATAGTGTACCGAGAGATGAGAGCATTGCGCTCCCCCATTTATGATTTGGGTTAGGAGTATGTATGTACTCCGACAGCATCCCATTCACTCGGTCACTCATCAGGGGTAGTGATGCAGAGTGCACGGTCGTCACAACCCTACCCACTCGGTCCCACTTTTGTTGTGAGTTGGCTGACTGGCGTCAGGGGTGACCATGACATTAGCATCATATGCATGATGCATTTATTGCTTGTGTTTGTGTTTGCTGCATTTATATGTTGCATATTGCTTGGATACCTATGTTTGACATGCATACAGGATTTCTATACCACTCGGACTGTTTGTCCTGATACCCAGGTCCTGGTTAGTACAGTTTCTCTCCTGTTTTACTTCGGTTTGCATTTACCTTTATTTTATCAGGAGACTGTACGCATGATTAGTACTAGGTGTTATTTTCTTACTTTGCATATCAATTGTACCTGCTGAGTGTTGGACTCACCCCACCTCCATTGTTGTTATATTTCAGGATGATGTTGTAAGGTGAGAGTTCTAGTTGCTGGTCCCCTGAAGACCCCGAAGACTTATGGATCTTTTGGTTTTGTTTTGCTTCTTATTTGACCATGTTTACACTTGGTTTTGTTTGATACCTGGATATTGTATGGATTGTCCTTGTTGATGGATTTTTATTCGATATGTTTTACTACATGCCTGCCTGGACGGCAGAAGAGGTGAGTTTGTCGGATTTGTGTTTTATGAGTGTAGTGGAGTAGGAAAAATTGGATTTGAGCTTTACGAGTGTAGTTGAGTAGGGTTGATTTCGAGTCAGAGTATTATTATTCTGTTTACTTATTATATAAACTGCGTGGAATGTCTGTGATTGTATTTTATTTCTGCTATTATTCCAGCCGCATGTGGCTGAGGTATGTGGATATGTAGAAAGTTTCAGATTGTCCGCCGTACAGGGGAGATGCTGTCGAAATTTCTTCGGACAGGGACTTCTCCGGGGCGTGACAACAAATGTGAGATGCACATCTAGTATCTAATACCCATGAAGAAGAAATAGATAGGTTGACTTCTATAACATATATACCTGAGGCAGAAGTCTCACTTCTCTTCCGTTTTAGTTCCTTTAGGTACAACTTGCAATTTCTCTTCCAGTGTTCGATCTCACCACAGTGGAAGCAGGTTCCTTCCTTAGCAACCCCACCTTTGGGTTGCAATGCATGAGTCTTGCCCTTTCCTTTGGCTTGGGTCTTACCCTTACCTTTGAGCTTCCATTTGCCTTCGCCCCTTTTGCATTGAAACAGAGTCTTAGAGATCTCAAATCTCTCATTCCTTGCTTGTCCTTGATATAGTTGTCTAAGATATTCAACCATATCATAAGCATCCATGTTCTCGTGTTGTTTTTGAAGCTCAGAGTTCATGGTGGCGAGCATAAGACATAAGGCATAATGCATCATCTTGATGCTTCTTATAAGCATCCCTAGCAGGTCTAATGGTAGTAGTTGGGGGGGGGGGGTGTGCTTCAGGAATGGATTGCTCTAAGACATATAGTTTTCTCTCTCGATTAAGAACTATTCTCAAGTTCCTATACCAGTGTAGGAAATTAGCTCCATTGAGCTTGTCCTTATCAAGGATAGATCGCAGAAAGAGTGTATTCGACATACTAAACAACATAGTGGTCGATAATAAAATGTAGAAAAGTATCATACTCAGATCATTTAATTAGGCCTTTAATTAAATGATTCTCCTACTAAATTCTAAAGCTTGGTAGGAGCAAGTCACTACTAGCTCTAAACCCAAAAACAAAGACATTCAAGTGGTACAAGATCCATATTATACCTCATCTTGAGTTAGCTTTAGCTAATCGTCTAAGACTTGTATAAATTAGATAGACAACGTGTACCAATTGGACAAGATCTATATTATACCTTATCTTGAGTTAGTTTTGGTTAATCGCCCAAGACTTAGTACAACTTAGTTAGACAACATTTACCAATTATATCCTATGTAACTCTTGTATCTTTAGGTGAACAAGACTATTTGTTCATTTGCCCATCTTATGAAATCTATATTATAACTCATCTTGAGTTAGCTTTGGCTAATCGCCTAAGACTAGCATAATTTGAATTTCATTGTACAGGATATGCCTCTAAGTTCTCAATTTAGTTAAGTCATACCCAAAGTCCAATAGTCAGACATCACAATTGTCCTGTCGCACTCTACCAAGATAAAAAGAGTCACTTTTCTTTGGCAAACCTGGCTACAAATGATTGAGGTAGTAGTGAGTACCAAACTTTGGTAAGCATATGAAAAAGGACCTACTTACGATAGCTACACACGCATCACATACATTCATGGCATACATCAACATATATGATAATTTAAACATGACATGATTATGGCCCCATCACTACAATCTTCTCAAGCCAATGAGAAGATCGAAAGGTCAACCTAGGTCCATGCATCTTCTCCAAGTGCTTCCTTGGTCGTTGTATGTTGTTGTCCTTCTCCCTTTTTCACCATCGTCCAGTAGACTAATTTCTTTCTAATTTGTACATTACAAAATTTAAATAAACCTCGAGTTACATTCAATGGTAGTCTAAATTTATAATAAGAATGAAAAAGGAGAGGCACGATACGCAGGCTGTATTATGAATTACAACATACATACACTTCCAATCATATTGGGGTTAAAGACCATAACCATGTACCATGTCATATAACATTCACAATATTTTATGACATAAAATTTACTATGATTTCAATAAAGACTTATGAGCCGCAACGCCACGGTGGTCCCGCTAGCCGGTTAGCGAGTGGTGGTCAAGGGGGCAGCGCCCCTTGCAAGGATTTCAGGGGGTAACACCCTCGAAGCAAAATTATTTTGCATACTCATTATATGAGTTGTTGCCATACTCGAGACCCTACTACCCACAAAACCTTTCTTTTCACAACAGTATTTTGGCCGAGACCAGTTTGGCCAAAACCTAGTTTGGTCGAAACCTTGTATGGCCAAGAGCTTTGAATGGTCAAGACATAGTTTGGCCGAAACCTAGTTTGGCTGAAAACTTTGTATGGCCGAGACCTAGTTTGTTCACAACAACTTTGTTTTGGTCTCAACAAAACAAAGGACTCATACTCTTGCAACCCATAGTAAATATCTCATACAATTTTTATATCACATATAAACTCTAACAACTTAATATATGCCTTCACAAGTGGCTTTGATACCACTGCAGGGATCTAGCGTAGTAAATACGTAGAAAGTGCAGCGGAAAAATTAACAAGATCCTCTCCCAGAAGATCCATGTGAAGGATAAACTAATATACTAAGTTTTACATGAGAAGTATACCTTTGTTGTGTGCTCTTCGCAATCTCGACAGTAACTTTTCTTTGGATGCATATCTCAACACGATCAAGTGACCGCACCTCTACGATATCCACATGAATATGTTCCGTTAGTCTCACGAACTCTCGATCTGGAGAAGAACCAACTTTGTGATGCTAGCCGCACAAGGTGATTTGACCATGAGGAAGGATCGACAAGAGGAAGAAGAGGATGAAGAAGGAGAAAAAGACCAATTCTCTTAATGAAAATAAATGAGACAAAACTTTTTTACTCGTCTAAGGAATACTAAAGGTTATTTGGCTTTTGGTGTTCCTTTGATTAATGATCCATTACACTCTATTAATGGGCATTAACCCTCTTGTGTCTTTTGATCTTCCTTCATGAATTGATCTTAATCATCTTTCATGAAGAGGCTTTTCATCTTCTATGAAGGGTCTTTTAGTCTTCTTCTTTTATATGATCAAATCATGTAAAAGACCTTTCCTCTTCCTTGGTGAATTCAAGTTCACCCAATGAGTCTCACTCATTGAGCTTATCAATCTTAATTGACTCCATGGACATCAATCCAAATTGACTCCATGAATCTAATTCAAATTAGACTCGATCCAATAATTGAATTCAATTGAGTCTAACTCAATGAGTTTAATTCGGATTAAACTTCTTTTTGTTTTCCTCTTAATAGATTGAATTATTATATTGGATTAACCATTAACTCAATAGCCTAATAAGCTTAATCATCTCATAATTGGCTCTTAGAGCTCTTACTAACAAGTTTGACTCCAAGGTCCGATCAGCTAATACCCGCAAACTTCGTGCAATAGAGGACTTAGAGAAGAAAAATCTAAAGGCTTGGGCCCTGGACAAGAAGCTGAAGGAGACAGAGACAGCTCTGGCCCAAGAGCAATTGGGTCGATCGGCGGAGCAACACAAAATCACCGATTAGAAAGCCGAGCTGAAGTCTTTGTAAGTTGAGTTGGAAGCGTCCAAGGCCCAACTTGCCAAATATAAGGAGGATGAGCCTACCTGGTTTGAGGACTTCTTGGCCAAATACCTCCTCTCAGAGGGCTTCAACCAACTCTTCTCCGATCAGATTCTGTAGTTATTTGACTTGGGCATAGAGGGCACCATCCATCAGCTGAAGGATCACGACCACTTATCTGCCGACATTTCCGTTGAGTCTATTCGAAAGGACGAGCTCGTAGCTTCCCTCCCTGAGGGAGTTGTTACTGATTTGGGGTAGCTCTTCTTCTAGTTTTTTTCCAACTTTGTGCCCTCCTGCATTTTTGTAAACATTTTTCTAAGTGTCAATGAATCTATGCTCGTTTAGCACTTCTCCGCTTTCGTTATACTTGCTGGGGTTGCAAGGTTGTAAACATAATCCCACATTGAAAACACATGGAAAAGATCATGAGTTTATAAGAAAAAGATATCTCCATTGGTATGAGGCCTTTTGGGTAGAGCCCAAGAGCAAAACCATGAGGGCTTAGGCCCAAAGTGGATAATATCATACCATTTTGGAGATATCTAAATTCTTTTTGATCCTACAATACTTTGTAATGTCTTTCCATGCATTGTCGTTCGGCTCCCGTGAAGCTATCCAACGTTTTAACCATCTTGTAATGCTATGTGAAAATTTTCTAAGTATGAATTCTCGTGCTTTCACTCATCTTTTTAACTAGTCGCCAAGACATTCGACCGCTTATTTCAGCATATATCGAACAGTCTCTCTACCTTTGTAATCGAAAATCCTATCTGCCAAATGGCAGTAGAATCGGTGTTCATAGTCGCCACATGACTTATCACTAATTTTAATCTTGGGTTTATAACCGCCACTCAGTTATGGTCATCGACTCATGTGTTTATAGTCGTCGCTCGGCTATTGTCGTAAACTCGAGGGTTTACAGTCGTCGCTCTACTGTTGATTCATCGATAGGGGTTTATAGTCGCCGCTTGATTGTTGATTCGTCAACAAAGGTTTACAGTTGTTGCTCGATTGTTGAATTCATAGACAAGGGTTTATAGCCGCTGCTCTACTGTTGAATTCATAGACAATGGTTTATAATCACTACTCGACTGTTAATTCGTCGATAGGGGTTTATAATCACCGCTCGACTATTGAATTCGAAGACAAGGGTTTATAGTCACAGCTCGACTATTGAATTCGTAGACAAGAGTTTATAGTTGTTGCTTAACTATTGATTTGTCGAAGGGGTTTATAGTTGTCGCTCGACTGTTGATTTGTCAACATGGGTTTATAGTCACTGCTCGACTATTGTCGTAGACTCTCGGGGTTATAGTCACCACTTGGCTATTGATGAAGTCTAGGGTTTATAGTCACCGCTCGACTTTTGATTGCGTAGGCAAGGGTTTATAGTTGCTGCTCGATTTTTAACTTGGTTGATTGATGTAAGAGTTTGGAACACTTGGAATCTTTATTCATTATTTCCCTACACATACAGGACATACATTCATACAAGTGTACCTAGATTTAACTACACACCTCTCACCCGACCCTATAGGGATGGAGATGGTTTGTGCTCCAGGGCCACTCGAGCTTTCTCTTGTCTTCATCTTACACGTAGTAGGCTCCAAAGCGGAGCTTCTGAATGACTCTATGGGGTCCTCCCTATGGAGCTTCTAGCTTGGTGACGTTGCTGACTGACTTCACTTTCTTCCACACCAAGTCGCCTACCTAGAATTACCTTAGGATCACCCTCCAGTTGTAGCTCTGCTTCATGCACTGCCTGTACACCATGAGCTGGACCGCGGCCTTATCCCGTACTTTATCTACCAAGTCGAGCTCCATGAGTCTCCATTCGACGTTTCTGTTAGAATGTATACTAAAAGTCTAGCTTTTGGTATAAAACATTTATCTAGAAATAAGAATCACATTGGTCAAATGTCTACATTTGTGATAAATGTAGTTGTTCAATTAATTTATATTGTAGATAACATGGTGTGTGGTGTCACACACAGAAGATCATGTTATCAGTACCTTATAAATTATAAACAGTAGCTCACGACCATGATGGAAAGGAACAAACCATTGGAAGGTCGTAGTGTAATTAGGTGTTAGTTTATCTTAACTATATAATTACACTAGTACACTAAGAGTGTATTGAGTAGGACCATTAGAGGTCGTTTCTTTTATACTGATTGTATAAAGGAACAAAGACCTCAGTTATTATGGAAGTGTGTGCTCTTAATCTTAATATAATAACAAGCACATATATTTGATATTTATTTCTTTAATTTATCAATGGGTGAGATTTAGTTCGATGAATCAATAAGCCCGATAAGTTGGGAAATGATATCACTTATAGTGTGTGTTGTTGATTATAGAAGGAAACTGTGTCCTAGTAATCTAGGTTGAGAATGTCCCTAAGAGGAGCTCATAAGGATTGTCATGTTAAACCCTGCAGGTGGACTTAGTCCGACATGACGATGAAGTTGAGTGGTACTACTATTGGAGCTAGATATTAATTAAGTGAGTTGTCAGTAACTTACTTAATTAGTGGACATTTGTTATCTTAAACACAGGGAGACTAACACACTCATGATAAGAAGGAGCCCAAAATATAATTTGGGATTGGTGCGGTAGTTCAATAATAGTTCTCTAGTGGAATGAATTATTATTGATAAAATTAAGTGTTGGAACCGCACGGATGTTTTGGGAGACCAACAATTAATTCCTCCTCTTATTTAACCTTGTGTCTAAGTATACAGAGCTTACCCACACAACCTACTCCAGTGGAAGACGCACCAAGCTAGGGCCGGCCAAGACCAACTGGATGAGCCATATAGGTGGTCGCCAAAGCTTGGGTCCCAAGCTTAGGTGGCCGACCACTAGAATATTAAAAGGATTTTATTAAAATTATTTCTTATGTGGATATCATGATTTTAAAGAGAGTTTAAAATTAAAAATTTCCTTTTATAGCTTTCTACAAAAGATTAAGAGAAGAGATTAATCTCTTTCCTTATTTGTAGTTTAAAAGGATGGTTTTAATTTTTTTGGTAAAAACTTTCCTTATTTGTAAATCATCTACATGTTTAAAAGAGAGTTTAAAATTTGAAATCTTTCCTTATTTGTTGATTAAAGGAGGATTTTAAATTTTAAGAAAACTTTCCTTTTTAATCATGTTCATGATTTAAAAGAGAGTTTAAAATTAAATATTCTCTTTTATAAGTTTCTACAAAAGATTAAGAAAAGATTTGATATCTTTCCTTATTTGTAGATTAAAAGATATTTTAATTTATATAGATAACTTTCTTTTTATCCACATGTTTAAAAAAAAAATTTAATTTATTAAATTTCTTTTTTATAAACCAATCATGAAGGGATTAAAATTATTGGAGAAATTTTTATAAATTTTCGGAAGCAAATAAGGAAGTTTTAGTTGGTGTTTAAAATTTTATTTGCTTGGAGATTTTATTTGTTATGGCCGGCCATTGTAATTTGAAAAGAGAAAATTATTTTAATTAAATAAATTTTCCTTTTCAATGGCAAAAGAATTAAGGAAGTTTTTATTAAATTTTCCTTATTTGCCAAGACCAAGATTATAAAAGAGGGGGTAGAGGAGGCTTCAATGCTAAGGACTCTATTCTATTTTTCTCCCTCTTTTCCTTGGTGTGGTGGCCGACCCTTCCCTTTCTCTTCTCTCCTCTTGTTATGGCCGAAATCTATCATCTCTTGGAGCTTGGAGGATGTGGCCGCATCAAGGAAGGAGAAGAAGGAGAGAAAGCATGCATCCCTTGGAGCTTGGTTGGTGGAAAATTCTTCATCCTTTGGAAGTTCTTGTGATTGGCCGAAACTTGAAGGAAGAAGGAAGAAGGTGCCTAGGTGGTTCTCATCTTGGAAGATCGTTGCCCACACAACGTCCGAGGTTAGAAGAGGAATACGGTAGAAGATCAAGAGGTCTTTCTAAAAGGTATAACTAGTAATTTTTCTTTCCGCATCATACTAGTTATTTTTGGAAATAATACTAAATACAAGAGGCATACGATTCTAGTGTTTCGAATTTGTTTTCGATATAGTGTTCTTTTGTTTTTCTTTTCCTTGTGATTTGATTGTTCTTTTCGGTTGACCTAAAGTTATTTTAGAAAATTAAATATTAGCTTTCCTTAAAAGGTTTTGTCTAGTCGGTGGTGGTTGCTCCCATATCCAAGAAGGCCATGTGCCTCAGCACGTCAGTACTGGGAACCAATTTTGGAAATTAATATTTAATGGAATTAATAACTTAGGTGATTTGGATCAAACGTGTTAAGTTCCGCAGGAGATCTAAGTCAAAACCTAAAAGAACAAATAGATTAAGTTTTGGATCAAACGTGTTAAGTTCCGCAGGCGATCCAAAATTTAATTTAAAAGAACACATGGTAGCTAGGAAAAAGTTCAGACCTTTGTACAAAATTTTTGTACAGTGGAACCTCTAGGTTTTCCGAGTAGCAACCAACAGTTTCCATCATCATAGAGCTACACATGGTCGGACTCTACTCTGACTTCCACTAGAACCATTGCTTCACCCCATACACTAGATGGAACAGGGTTATGCTGGTCGCCTCTCTTGGTGTGGTGTGATGGGCCCACAATATGCTGGGGAGTTCATCAGCCCAACTGCCTCCAGCGTGGTCGAGTCGAGCTCGTAATCCTCTGAGGATTTCCCTATTGGTGACTTTCTCCTAGCCGTTACTCTAAGGGTAGGCCACTGAGGTGAAGGCTTATGTAATGTCATAGCCTTCACACCACTCCTTGAGCCTCCATCCTGCGAACTGTCTTCCATTATCTGAGACGAGTCAGCGAGGGATACTGAACCAACACAAGATATTTTGCCATATAAATTTGATGACTATATGCTCGGTTATCTTGGCTAGCAGCTCAGCCTCCACCCATTTTGAAAAATAATCAATTGCCAAGAGTAGAAATCTTCATTGTCCGATCGCCATGGGAAACAGTCCAACAATGTTCATGTCCCACTGATTGAACGGATAAGACGCTGTGGATGCTTTCATCTCCTCGGTGGGTCAGTGCATGATGTTATGATACTTTTGACACGACAAGCAAGTTGCCACTGTCCGAGCGACATCATCTTGTAATGTGAGCCAAAAGTATTCCGCCAATAGGATCTTTCGAGCCAATGATCTGCCACCCAGGTGACTTCCGTAGGAGCCCTGATGAATCTCTTGCAAGATGTATTCAACATCCTCTGATCTAACACACTTGAGAAATGATCTTGAGAAAGCTATTTTATCTAGCTGATCTATGATCATGTTGAACCGCCCAACCCACTTTTTCAATGAGCGAGCTTCCACCTGATCGGCTGGTATGACGCCCGATCGGAGGAACTCTATCAGTGGTGTCCTCCAATCGCTCGGGAAGGTTATTTCGTCCACCCTATTGATGTGTACCACTAGTGAGACCTATTCGATCGACTGATCTATCATGATCGACGATAAAAAACTGGCTAACTTAGCCAGCTCGTCAATGGACTGGTTATCCTATCGGGGGATCTTTTGGATAACCACTTCTTGGAAACAGACTTTCAACTTTTTAAAAGCTTTGGCGTATAGCTTGATTCAGGCGTTACTTATCTCGAAGGTGCCTAATAGTTGCTACGCCACCAGTTGAGAATTCGAGTGGATGAGAACTCTTGTGGCTCCTACATGCCAAGCTGCCTACAAGCCAACTATCAGGGCCTCAAATTTGGCTTCGTTATTTGTAGCTCGATAATCCAGTTGGATGGACAATTTCATTCTGTCCTCCCTAGGTGATATCAAGAGGATGTCGATCCCGCTTCCTTGCTGAGTGGATAAACCATCTACATAGATCTTCCAAGTCGCGTCCAGCTCAGCATTCTAGACCTTAGTAACAAAATCAGCTAAGGTCTATGCTTTGATCGTCGTTCGCGGTTGATATTGTATGTCAAACTCACTCAGCTGGGTGGTCCATTTAATCAACCGTCTGGAATCTTCAAAGTTAAGGAGGACTCTTCCCAGTGCGTTGTTGGTCATCACCACAATAGGATGTGATAAAAAATACGGTCAGAGTCTCCGAGTAGATAGTACTAGTGCGTATGCCAATTTTTTGAGACTGGTGTAGCGAGATTCTGCATCTTTTAATATATGACTTAGAAAATATAAAGGTTGTTGCTCAGGGTCATTTTATCGCTCCAACACCAAGCCAAATCGCATGCTCTATGAATGATAAATAAATCCAAAGTGGCTCGCCGACGTTGGGTTCGCCAATACAGGTAAGGAGGTAAGGTACTCCTTGAGCTCCTCCAGCGCCTTGTCACACTCCGCATCCCACTGGAACTTTGTCACTCGGTGCAGTATCTTGAAGAATGAGTGACTCTGGTCGGACAATCTAGAGAAAAATCTCGATAATGCGGTGATCCATCCGGTCAACCGTTGGGCCTCCTTCAAGTTGTGAGGTGGGGGCATGTCCTGCAGTTCCTTCACCTTGCTCGGATTCGCCTCGATCCTCCGTTTGGTGATGATATAGCCTAGGAAGCAGCCACTCCTTGCTCTGAACAGCTTGCTTCCATACGCCTTCGAAGTTCAGCAGATTTCTTCGATATCTGCACAGAGGTCAGCGACTCGGAGAGATTTTATCAAGATGTCATCGACATATACCTCCATGTTGTTGGAACCCCAAGGTTGTTTTGGTGTGATCAACAAGTTAAGTTAGGTCCTGTGTGTTTCAAACCTTGTGTCTAAGTGTGCAGGAGCTTAGAAGCACAGGTAGTCGAGCGGAAGACGCAGCTAGCGAGTAGGACGGCAGTCCGAGGGATGAGGTGCTGCGGAAGAGTACACCGGCGGACGAGAAGGAAGCGTGCGGTGGTTCCGAGGGACGAAAGCCTGAGCGGAAGATTGCTCGGGGAGCAAGAGACGTAGCTAGCGAGAAGGATGGCACGCGGTGTGTCCGAGGGATGAAGACTGCGGATGAGTACGTCGGCGGATGAGAAGGGAACACGTGGCGATTCCGAGGGACGAGAAGCCGGAGGGAAGCCCGCTCGAGAAGACTGGAAGTTGGGTTCGGGTGAGCTCTTTTCCGGATGGCAGAGATCACCCAATCAAGCTGATTCGAAGCAGAGGACCCGGACGAAAGTCAACCAGAGTTGACTCAGCATCCGAGGCGCCCGGAACTGTCCGAGGCACCCGGACCAGCCCAGGGCGCCCGGAGCAGTCCGGGGCACCTTGAGCAGCCCGGGGCGCCCGGAACCCTTCCGAGCGCCCGGAACCTGAATTTTGACCGGATCGAGCTTTGACTTGATCTGAACATTGGGGGATAAAATTTATCCTCCCCCAGGGCACCCGGAACCCTTCCAGGCACCCCGACCAAGGCTATAAATATAGCCTTGGTCCAGAAGCTTTCAATGAACTCAGAAATTTACATTCCAAACACTTGTGCGCTCCTGTTCTAGTTTATCTTATGTCTTTTGTGCTTTCATTGTTGTAAGAGGCTTCTCCGCCTGAAGGAGATATTTTAGTGCACGTTCATTCCTTGGATTAACAACCTCCTTGGTTGTAACCAAGTCAAGTTGCTATCCAACCCCCCCTTCTAGCCAGCCGCAACGGTCCTACAAGTGGTATCAGAGCCGAGACACTTCAAGAGGACTAACCACCGAACGAAGCAACAAGATGCCCGGATCTAACATCCACCCGCCAAAATTCGAAGGGGACTTTGCAAGCTGGAAGAAACACATGGAGGTATTTTTCGGTACCGATTTCGATTTATTACTTACAATGGAACTCGGTTTTGAAGCTCCCGAGGGCAAAGCAAAAAATTCATGGACAAAGAAAGAGCAGGTCGAGTACGTGGCAAACAAGAAAGTAGAATTCCATCTGCTAAGCGTACTTCCTCCACAAGAAGTCAACCGTGTCGGCACTTACAACTCGGCAAAGGAGCTTTGGGAGAAGTTCCTTGAACTACACGAAGGAACATCCGAAGCCAAGCTTGCGAGACGGGACTTAATTCTCAACCAACTCACCAACCTCCATCTTGAAGAAGGTGAAACAATTGCACATCTACACTCAAGGATACAGGAGCTCATCACTGGACTTTCGAATCTCGGAGAAGAGGTAAGTAACCGAGTTTTGCTCAGGTACACTTTAAATTCCTTTCCGAGAAATTTAAAATGGGCATCACTAGTAGATGCCTTTTATATTTCAAAAGACCTAGAAAAAGTTTCTTTAGAAGAATTTTTTCGACATTTGAAGTGCACGAATCAAGATGTGCAGGTTCGAAGGAGCCCAAGAACAACATCGCCCTCAAAGCATCGGAATCTTCTCTCGACGACGAGGAAATGGTAATGATGGTAAGATGATTTAAGAAGTTATACAATTCTATAAAAACTAACCATCCACAGGGTAGAAAGAAAAGAACGATCCGCTGCTACCATTGCGACGAAGAAGGGCACGTCAAGGACAACTGCCCCAAGCTAAAGAACAAGGATAAAGATAAAGGGAAAAAGCTTGTTCAAAAGAGCAAAGCCCTAAAAGCGACGTGGGACGATACATCTGTTGGTGCGGTTAGCACTAACAATTTAACCCAGGTTTTGATGAATGACAAATCAGGTTAAGTTAGTTTGTTGTTGTCTGACACTTTGATCGAGTGTGCAGGAGAAGTCCAGACATGTCGACGGGCTGACCGGATGTCTGGCACGAAGCCCAGCTAGGTCGACGGGCTGACCGGATAGCTGGCACGAAATCCAAGCGGGTCGACGGGCTGACCGGACGCTTGGCGAGAAGTCCAGCTAGGTCTACGGGCTGACCGGATAGCTAGCGAGAAGTTCAGACGGGTCGACGGGCTGACCGGACGTCTGGCAGGTAAGTAAGGTAAGTCACTGGAGGGGAGTGACTGCGAGGACGCGTTCCCGGGAAGGGAACATTAGACGTCGATCCGACTTAGATCCATTTCGGATATCTAAGTCGAGATCGTGACTAGATTTCGGTCTCGGAAAGACGAAATCTAAGTCATACTCTTTTCTATTACTTTGTTGATCTTTAACTGTGCTAACAATCTGTTTTACAGGATATATATTTGCCTCGAACTAACTCTATTTTGCAGGAGAAGGAGTTCCTAGAAATAGGAGGTCCGGGCGCCCGAAAGGGATCCGGGTGCCCGGAGGTAAGTTTTATCCAAACTCGCGCGTCGCCACGTGGAGCACTCCAGGCGCCCGGAAGGGATCCAGGCGCCCGAGCCTCATATAAAAGAAGAGGAGGAGCTTAAGAAAAACAACGAAAAGAAAGTCTTCTTGCTCTGCGCTTCTGCGACGCTAACAAAGCTCCGACAATACGCTCCTTTCCTTTTTATTTCTTGTCGGTATTTGTTTTAACTTTCATTAGCATTCATTGTACTATTTTTGTAATCATTATTTCGAATTGCTAGTGAATTGCCCAACGAAAGTACTCACGGAGTACGGGCTTTCGAGTAGGAGTCATCACAGGCTCTGAACGAAGTAAAAATTACTGTCTCTATTGTTTTTAAATTCCGCTGCGTTTAACTCTCTTTAACACTATTTTTCAAATCGATATTCACCCCCCCTCTATCGACGTTTCACGATCCAACAAGTGGTATCAGAGCAGGTACCGCTCTGATTTGGTGCAACCACCAATCAGACAAGGGGGTGAAAGATTAACCTTTATTTTTGTTTCGTTTTTTTTACGTTTAATTCCAATATGGTATTATTACTTGTTTTGAAACCTTTTTCGTTGCAATTAAATCTAAATTGGTGCAACAACAATTTAGATACATCTATTATTTTTTCCGCACTACTAATCCAAGACCAAGTCTTGGGATATTTCTTTTCGTTGTTTACTTGTGTGCAGAATGTCTCAACTAGAAGGCTTCAGCACAGTACGTCCTCCCCTATTCAACGGGGATGACTTCTCGTACTGGAAGAAAAGAACGGAGGTGTACCTAAAGACAGATTACGATCAATGGTTCATCGTTATAAAGGCCTACCGAGCTCCAACCGACAACTCCGGAAATCCACTAGACACGGAACAGTGGACTCCGGACATGAGGAAAAAGGCGTCGACGGAAAACAAAGCAATCAATACGCTACACTGCGGCCTAACACGAGAAGAGCTAAACCGGGTCGGACCGCATCAGAATGCTAAAGAATTATGGGACAAATTGATCGAGCTGCACGAAGGAACGAGCGACGCAAAGGTAACAAAAAGAGATTTACTTTTAAATAAAATATTTAATATAAAAATGCAGGAAGGGGAAACGGCAAGTCAACTGCACGCGAGGATCAAGGACATCCTCAACGGACTCCACGCGATAGGCCACCAGATGGAAAACAGAGATTTAATAAGGTACGCACTAAATGTCTTTCCTCGTAATAGCTTGTGGGCATCAATCGTAGATGCCTACAAAATTTTGAAAAATCTATCTAAGTTAAAATTAGACGAGCTTTTCTGTGAGTTAGAATTACATGAACAAACTAATGCTGGAGCCGAGAAAGGTATTGCTTTATTTGCAGGCTCATCCAAAGAAAAGAAGAGCAAGTCTGAATCTGAAGAGGATTCCGGTCAAGATTCCGAAGACGAAGAATACCTGGTGAACTTGGTACGAAAAATGTTCACCAGGAGAAAAAGGAGCTTCAGCAAAAAGGACCTTCAAAAGATCAGTTCTCCCGTGGAACAAAAGAATGTGACTTGCTTTGGATGCAACAAAAAGGGACACTACAAGAACGAATGCCTAAGACTGAAATTCGACAAACCGAAGCCAACTAAAAAGAAGGCCCTCAAAGTAGCGTGGGACGACTCCTCCTCGGACGAATCGGAGGTAGAAGAGCAGAAGCACCAGAGCCACCTCGCGCTGATGGCCCGCGAAGTTGAAACGGAAGACGAATCGGAAGACGGGTCCGAACCCGAATCGAGCCACGAGTCCGTACTCGTTTCCGAATGCCCGGATAAGGTATATTTTAATTTAAACAAAAATTTTTTCAAAATTATTTCCTGCTTAAATAGTAATTTAGTTAAAATAGAAAATGAAAACAAATCACTCCTTGAGGAAAATCAAGACCTCAAGGAACAAATAAAAAATTCAAATCCGACTCAAGATCTAATACTTGAAGAGAATTCATCATTAAAATCAGAAATCAATAAGTTAAAAGAAATGCTAGAAAAATTCACTACAAGATCAAAAAATCTAGACTTAATCCTGAATAATCAAAAAGCATGTTATAATAAAACCGGACTTGGATACAGGTCGAACTCAATTAAACTTTTAAATCATTAATAACTCAATACAAATCAACTAATCAAGCTTGGGTTCCGAAAGCGTGTTTGACCATGCAAGTAGGACTTAATCAATATTACATACCTAAAGAAAAAATATATTATATAAACTCAAATAAACCAAATCAAAAACCAAAATACAAATCTAAATCAAAGAATTCAAAATTTAAACATATTAAAACTCAACAAAATATAAATTATCACCAAGTTAATTATAACTATAAAAGAAATAGACACAAACCTAAAAATTTAAATTAAAGGCCAATAAATCAGGGGAAGGCTCCAGAATAGCTGGCACCTCCAAAACTAACCTACCCGACAGGGTAACCCAAATAAACTAACCCGACAGGGTAATTAGGATTAGTTAAAAAGGGACCCAGTTTAACTTGAATCATGGTATTGGTGAAGTTTTTGGATGATAGTACGTTGGAGAAGCTTGGGCATCGCATGTCTAGAAAGATATGGCTTCGATCTGGTGCATTTGGCCAAGTGGAACTGACCGAAGCTACCCTTAAATGGATCCTAACTAGTTAGACCAAGGTTTAGTACTAAGCTCCGTGGATAGGACTATTCGGAAAACCTCGAAAGGTTGGTTACTTCTAATGACATCCAAGTGACTCACCAAGCTTAGAAGTTTATTCGAAGAATGCCTATTTGTTGAGACCAAAGCTAAACCTGAATCTAACACAAGTTAAACCAAACTCTATAATTAATCAAATTAACTTCATCTCCCAAAATTATAGGATACCCTGATTGATAATCTAGATCGGGTGAGATGAATAAGGATTAAATTAATTAATTTTCAAATTAAGTTAAAATTAATTAAAATTAAAATTAAAAATTATTTTAGCTTTATTTTAAAAATTATTTTAAAATAGTTAATTTTCAAAACTATTTTAAAAATTCTTTAAAAACTATTTTTAAAATTCTTTAAAAACTATTTTAAAAAATTCTTTAAAAACTATTTTAAAAATTCTTTAAAAACTATTTTAAAAATTCTTTAAAAACTATTTTAAAATTTTTTAAAAACTATTTTAAAAAATTATTTAAAAAATATTTTAAAAAATCTTTAAAAAATATTTTAAAAATTCTTTAAAAACTATTTTAAAAATTCTTTAAAAACTATTTTAAAAATTCTTTAAAAACTATTTTAAAAATTCTTTAAAAACTATTTAAAAATATTTTAAAATCTTTAAAAAAAACTATTTTAAAATTCTTTTAAAACTATTTTAAAAATTCTTTTAAAACTATTTTAAAAATTCTTTAAAAACTATTTTAAAAATTCTTTAAAAACTATTTAAAAATTCTTTAAAAAACTATTTTAAAAAATTCTTTAAAAACTTTTTTAAAAATTCTTTAAAAACTATTTTAAAAATTCTTTAAAAACTATTTTAAAAATTCTTTAAAAACTATTTTAAAAATTCTTTAAAAACTATTTTAAAAATTCTTTAAAAACTATTTAAAAATTCTTTAAAAATTATTTTAAAAATTCTTTAAAAACTATTTTAAAAAATTCTTTTAAAACTATTTAAAAAATTCTTTAAAAACTATTTTAAAAATTCTTTAAAAACTATTTTAAAAATTCTTTAAAAACTATTTTAAAAATTCTTTAAAAACTATTTTAAAAATTCTTTAAAAACTATTTTAAAAATTCTTTAAAAACTATTTAAAAATTCTTTAAAAAACTATTTTAAAAATTTTATAAAAATATTTTAAAAATTCTTTAAAAACTATTTTAAAAAAATTTTAAAATCATTTTAAAAAAATTTTTTAAACTATTTTAAAATTTTTTTAAAAAAACTTTTAAAAATTCTTTAAAAACTATTTTAAAAATTCTTTAAAAACTATTTTAAAATTCTTTAAAAAACTATTTTGAAAATTCTTTAAAAGACTATTTTAAAAAATTCTTTAGAAAAAAACTATGTTAAAAATCTTTTAAAAATTATTTTAAAAAATCATTTTTAAAAATTCTTTTAAAAAATTCTTTTAAAAACTTTAAAAAATCATTTTAAAAATTCTTTTAAAAATTCTTTTAAAAAATTATTTTAAAAACTTTTAAAAAATCATTTTAAAAATTATTTTACCTTTAAAAAAAATTATATTAACTTTAAAAATTATTTTAAATTAACTTTTAAAAAAAATATTTTAACTTTAAAAAAAAATTATTTTAGCTTTAAAAATTATTTTTAATTAACTTTAAAAAAGTTATTAATTATTTTAACTTTAAACATTATTTTTAACTTAAAAAAATTGTCAAAATCTTAATTTCAAAAACTTAAAAAATAAAAAAAATAAAAAATAAAAACCAGGGGCACCCGCCCCTGGTATTCCCTTCCGGGGCACCCCGGAAGGGATCCGGGCGCCCTGCCCAAAATCAACCCCGGGCGCCCGGAGCTTCCTATAAATAGGGGGCAGCAAGCGCCCCCAACAATTGCCCCACAACCTTTCACTCTTACCAAGGTTCTATCCGAACCTCAGTGTGAGAGTGCTCTAAAATTAAATTTTCTTGCGGTGAAGACACTGCTGCGACTCAACTGAGGTCATCAGTTCTATATTTTACGATGGCTCCTCGGTAAATCTTTTTTTCTTGTCTTGGAATTCTTTAAATTTGTCTTGATATTTTCATTTAGAATATCTCTTTTATATATAGTAGGAAACGAAAGAATACTAGTGTTGGGCCCTCTAATGCTAGTACTGACCCTAGGTTTCCCACAGATGAACTTAGAATCAAGTTTGAGTCAACTATTTATATGGCCATTAGGACTAAATGTATAGATAGAACGTTCTTCCGAGTTTCGTGTGCTCCCGTTATGGAGGTTATAAACCACTATAACTTACGGAACCTTGTTGAATGTACTAGTCCGGTAAACATAAGTCTGTGTGCTGAATTTTACAACAACTTAGTGAAAGTAGACGACCTTACCTATACTACTAGGGCAGCGGGTACTGATATCACGCTATCCCCTACGTCGATCCGGGAGTTTTTAGGGTTACGTCCATCCACTTGTTCCTTTTGTGCTATCCTCCCGGGGATCTACCATTCGGAGATCCCTACTCACATATCACTCTTGATACGATTTATTCGTATTTTTTTGGAGGAGAGCGAGTACCCACTGTGACCCAGTTTAGGTCGGTAGAACTTCGAGTCCAGGACTATGCTCTTTATAGGGTCTTAGTCTTCTGTATTTTACCACTGACCACACTTGACATCGCCGTGATGCGCCCATTCCATTCATTTTTACTCTATGCCCTGAGTCATAAGTTAGATATTGACATCAGCCTACATATCTTCTCCACCATTATCTACTCTGCTGGATACGTGACTAATAAACGAGTCCACATGCCTTTCTGTCACATTCTGACAGCATATATGTCCTCGTTGGACATTGATGTCACTAGAGGAGACATTCGCTATATGACTGAGTTTGACGTTATAGCAGCTAGGAACTTCTCTCTAGCTAGTATCCACATAGATGAGGGCGACGGTACTATGTCTTGGCGGAGGGGGGCACAACACCAGCACGATCCAGACGCACAGGGGGAGGCCGAGCAGGATGAGTTCATGCTTGCACTGTTTCCGGAGGAGGCCGCTCCAGCTCCACCATCACCCCCAGCTCTAGTACCACGTCACGCTCCTCGCACTCTAGCCGACCATATGACCGGACTAGAGAGAGCTATGGCAAGTCTCCAGCAGGAGAACTCTGACTTTTAGCGTGACATGCGGTGAGAGGTGTCCGAGTTACGAGCTGACGGGCAAACCCGACACACTAAGCTGATGACACTACTTCGCTCCTTGGGATCTGGAACACCCCCTTCCTCATCTCAGTAGCTCTAGTTATGACACACTTCAGTTATCTACATCACTTGTAGAATACTTTTGATATATCTAGTGTTCTTTCTGATATGGATTGAGTATGTTCGATATTAATAGACTAGGAGTTTCGAATTTCAAAAATATTTTCAAAAATGATTATTCTCATATTATAGGTTAAAACATGTTTCATTTTCAAAAATTTCCTATTTTTAGCCTTTAAAAATATTTTTAGCCTTAGCCTAGTTTAAAATCCTTAGAAAGCATGTACCCATAGGACTAGTTTTGAGCATCTCACCAAAACCCTAGGCTTACCTTGCTTGTGTTTGACGAACATAGAAAGGGGTGAGATGTGTAAGCCACTTGCCTAAGACTTAAGATGCTTATTTCAGTGCATCGATATAAGTCTGGGCGTTAAATACAAAAATACATTAATCGAGTTTAAGTTAAACTTAACTTGACTAACCAAGTGAAAGCTGCTATCTTCTGATAAGTCAGTCAGTAACAAATTGGTTAGACATTTGATTTAATGTCAGGTTCAGGGGGAGGTATTAATTAAAATTTTCCCTTTATTTTAAAAATTTATGTTTGAAAAATATTTTATTAAAAATTTCTTAAACCTATTTTTGAAAAACTAAGCTGTTTTTAAGAATTGGATTTTCCTGAAAATTGATGTTGAAAATTAGATTTAACTTAGTTTTGAAAATTGAATTTAAAACTCTAGTTCTTAAAATTTGATTTTACTTAATTTTGACATTTTTATTTGAAAGTTAACTTTTACAAAAATTAGTTTTAAAAATAGCTTTGTTATTGAAGATTGTGGAAATTAGATTTTTCAAAACTTAAGTTTACAAACTAAGCTTCTCAAAATCATTTTCCTTAATTTTGAAAATTGAATTTAAAACTCTAGTTCTTAAAATTTGATTTTGACATTTTGATTTGAAAGTTAACTTTTACAAAAATTAGTTTTAAAAATTGCTTTGTTATTGAGGATTGTGGAAATTAGATTTTTCAAAACTTAAGTTTACAAACTAAGCTTCTCAAAATCATTTTCCTTAATTTTGAAAATTGAATCTTTTACAAACTCAGTGTTGAAAAATAAATTTCAATCAGTTTTGAAAAATAAATTTTTCAAACTTAGTTTTGGAATTTTGATTTTGAAAACTTATGTTTGAAACCTTGAACTTTTACACTTTGACCTTATAAACTATACTTGAAAAATCAGCTATCTTTCAAGATTTAGTTTTTTTTTAAGAAATAAAAGCTAAATAATCTATGTTCTAAACTCCCCCTGATTAACTTGACATTATTTCTTACTTTGTCTGAGGTCTGTATCTATGCTTACTTTATCCATGCTTACTTTTGATGAATGCCAAAGGGGGAGGGTTAGGTGGTTAAGTTAGCTAAACCAATTTGAAAATACAAACTAACTTTAAAACCACATAAAACCCATAAATAAATGCATGTTGTTTTTGCATATAGTCACTAACTTAACCAGTTGTCATTCCATCAAAAGGGGAGATTGTTGGTGTAACTTAACCTAGTGTGATTTGGAATGACAAATCGGTTTTAGTTTGTTGTTGTCCGACACTTTGATCGAGTGTGAAGTCCGAGACAGTCGACGCGGGCTGACAGGATGTGGCACGAAGCCCCAGGTCGACGCTGACCGGATAGTCGGCACGAAGTCCAAGCGGTCGACGGCCGACCGGACGCTGGCAGAAGTCCAGCAGGTCGACGGGTCGACCGGATAGCTGGCAGAAGTCCGGGTCGACGGCTGACCGGACGCCGGACGTCTGGCAGGTAAGTAAGGTAAGTCACTGAGGAGAGTGATCAGGAGGACGTGCCAAGGGAACATTAGGCGTCGATCCGACTTAGATCCATTTCGGATATCTAAGTCGAGATCGTGACTAGATTCCAGTCTCGGAAAGACGGAATCTAAGTCATACTCTTTTATATTACTTTGTTGATCTTTAACTGTGCTAACAATCTGTTTTACAGGATATATATTTACCTCGGACTAACTCTATTTTGCAGGAGAAGAAGTTCCTGGAAATAGGTGGTCCAGGCGCTCGGAAGGGATCCGAGCGCCCGGAGGTAAGTTTTATCCAAACTCGCGCGTCGCCAAGTGGAGCTTACTGGTTGGATCTGCCACGTCCCACCAGGGCGCCCGGAAGGGATCCGGGGTGCCCCGAGCCTCATATAAAAGGAGGGTCAGAGGGGAGCTTAAGAAAAACAACGAAAAAGAAAGTCTTCTACTGCTTGCTCTACTGCTTTGCGCTTCTGCGATGCTATCAAAGCTCCGACAATACGCTCCTTTCCTTTTTTATTAAATTCTTATCGGTATTTGTTTTAACTTTCATTAGCATTCATTATACTGTTTTTGTAATCATTATTTCGAATTGCTAGTGAATTGCCCAACGAAAGTACTCACGGAGTACGGGCCTTCGAGTAGGAGTCGTCACAGGCTCCGAACGAAGTAAAAATTACTGTGTCTATTGTTTTTAAATTCCGCTTCGTTTAACTCTCTTTAACACTATTTTTTGAATCGATATTCACCCCCCCTCTATCGATGTTTCACGATCCAACAACATCGTCCGAATCGGAAGTCGAAGCATTCTCCGGACTCGCACTGATGGCGAGTCATCAAGACGACGATTGCGATTCAGGTTCCTCCGAGATGAGCATCGAAAGCATCGATGAAGGGGGAGCTTCGTCGGAAGAAAGCAGCAGCTCAGGGGGAGAAATGGATAACAAGATCGACAAGGTAAGTCAGGTACGATCTCTTCCTCCCGATAAAATGTTTAAGTTCGTTAAACTTTTAACAAAAGATTGCTGCAAATTAGAAAGTGAAAATAAAAATTTAAAAGTAATTCTAGCTAAGTCTTGTCCCTTAGAAGAATTAGATAAATTAAAACTAGCAAATGAAAATTTGAAACTTGAAAATGATGATTTGAAAATTCAAGTAGATAACTTGAAAAACTATGCATGTTCATCTAAAACCAATGTTAGAAGATTTAATAATTTAAATTGGTATTATAGATATCACCAGGGACAAATTTGGAATATCTCTAGAAAATATGTCCCTAAGAAATTTTTAATCAACCCAGTAGGCTGGAACCTTTATTGGGTTCCTAAATCTTGCTTAATCTAAATATTAATAAAAGTTAGCGCTTTCAGTGAAAAATTAAACAATGAATTTCTTTATGAGGCTTTGTCTAAGGAAGTGGTTGTTGCTCCAATAACCAAGAAGGCCTAGTGCCTCGTCATGACCTGAAAGCCAAAATATTGAAATAAATGTTTAATTAACTTTCTGTCAAAGCATTAAAATTAGAATTAATTAATGCTTTCAAAGTTTTTTAAAATATTTTTTTTTAAAATTCTCTTTAACACTTAGAAAAATTCTCAGAAGATTTCTTTAGTTAAAGGTTATAATGAAATTGAAAATTTTTGCTTCAAGTTTTTTAGAAAATAATTTTTTTTTTTTGCATAAATGTCTAAGTTAGAATTTTTTTCTTATAATTTCCCTTAGAAAATTTTACTTATTTTTTTTTTCAGAAACTCTTTGTGTGAAAATTATTACAAATTTTTAAAGATCTCAAAATTTTCTAAGTCTTTAACCCTTAGATTTTTTTTCTTGAAACCCCATTTTTTTTGTGATCAAAGGGGGAGAAGGATTAGTATAAGTCTAGGGGGAGGTAGACCAAAATATTAACTTATTTTATTTTTACACTTAAATTGAAAATTAAGTTAATTTACTTAATTTTATTTAATGTCTAATTTACCCTAGCTTAACTTGGGTTGATCACACCAAAAAGGGGGAGAACCCCAAGTTGTTTGTGTGATCAACAAGTTGGTTAGGTCTGTGTTCCTAACCTTGTGTCTAAGTGTGCAGGAGCTTAGAGCACAAGTAGTCGAGCGAAGACGAAACTAGCGAGAAGGAATCCGAGAGAGGTACAGTACATCATTGAGGCAATACCGCGAAACGCGTGGTTCGAGGGAGAGCCAGGGAGTGGAAGATTGCCTGGGAGCAAGTGATGTGAAGAGAAGAAGGAAGGTGTGTCCGAGGGATAAAGATCATGGATGATGAGTATGCGGACAAGAAGGGAACACGCGCGATTCCGAGGGACGAGAAGCGGAGGGAAGCCCGCCTAGAAGACCGGAAGTTGGGTTTGGGTGAGCCTTTTCCCGGATGGGTGAGATCACCCAATCAAGCGGATCCAAAGGAGGACTGACGAAAGTCAACAGAGTTGACCAAGATCCGCGCTGGAATCGTTCGAGGCGCCACTGCCACCTGGCGCCGGGCCCGAGCCCCGTCAGGCGCCGGCCCCCTTGAATCGAGCTGACCGATTTTGTGATCGAGCTGACGATCTGATCAACGCTGGGGATAAAATTTATCCCCAACCTGCCGGAACCCTTCAGCACCCCACCAAGGCTATAAACAGCCTTGGTCCAGCTTTCAATGAACTCCGAATTTACATTCCAAACACTTGTGCACTCTGCTCTAGTTTAGCTCCTTTTGTGGCCACCAAGAGGCTTCTCTGCCTGAAGGAGATATTTTAGGCCACGTTCATTCCTTGGATTAACAACCTCCTTAGTTGTAACCAAGTCAAGTTGCTATCCAACCCCCCCTTCTAGCGGGCCGCATCGGTCCTAGACATGTTACGATCGATTTACTGTCGGAACACCTTGTTCATCAATCTTTGATAGGTGGCGTCGGCATTCTTCAATCTAAACGTCATGATGTTGTAGCAATAAGTCCCGCCGGCCGTAATAAAGCTGACCTTCTCTTGATCTTCATGGGTGAGCGACACTTGGTGGTAACCTTGGTATATGTCGAGCATGCAGATCAGCTCACATCCCATCGTGGAGTCCACCATTTGGTCTATCTGGGGCAGGGGATAAAAGTCCTTTGGATGGGCCTTGTTCAGATTACGGAAGTCGATGCAGACTCGCCACTTGTTGCCCGGCCAGCTTGGAGACCAGCACGACGTTGGCTAGCCAGCTCGCAAATTGTACTTCGCAGATGTGACCAGCCTCCAGTAAATTTTCTATCTCCGCTCGGATAATCTAATTCTGTTCTGAGCTAAAGTCCCTCTTTCTCTGTTTCACCGGCCTAGCGTCTGGTCGGACTGAAGCTCGTACTAAGCTACGCTTGGCGAGATGCCCGGGAGCACGTGTGTCGACCAAGCGAACATATCATGATTTTGCCTAAGGCAGGCGAGCAGCTCTACCTTCTTCTCATCTGTCAAGTCGACAGCGACAAATGTAGTGGCCTCCGACTGGCTGGGATGGATCTGAACCTCCTCCTTTTCCTCATAGATCAGCGTGGGAGGTTCTTCCATGATGGTGTTCACTTCTAGACACGCAGCCCTTGCTTTGGATTTGACCATCTCGACATAGCACCACTAAGCAACCAACTGGTCGCCTTTAACTTCGCTTATCTCATTGTCTCCCGGAAACTTGATCTTCTGGCAAAAGGTGGGCACCACAACTTGAAACTCATTAAGGGTCGGTCAGCCCAATATGACATTGTAGGTGGACAATGCATCCACCATAATGAAATTTGTAGTCCTGGTCCTCTTGAGAGGTTCTTCTCTGAGCGATATGGCCAACCGAGCCTGGCCGATCGGTAATACTTCATTGCCCGTGAACTCGTAGAGTGGGGTCATCATGGGCTGTAGTTTGCTCCGGTCGATTTGCATCTTGTCGAACGTCTTCTTAAATATTATATTCATCAAGCTACCTGTATCAAGAAAAGTTTAGTGAATAATATGGTTAGCTATTACCGTCCGGATGATTAAGGCATCGTCGTGAGGAATCTCTACTCCCTCAAGGCCTCGGGGGCCGAAACTGATCTCTGGTCCCTCGGCCTTCTCTTTGGTGTATCCCACAGCGTGTATTTCCAATCGTTGGGCGTGCGACTTTCTTGCTCGGTTGGAATCACTGTCGGTTAGCCCACCGACGATCATTCTAATTTCGGCCTGAGCGGCGTTACTTCAGTTCTCCTCTTCCTGAGCTGAGGTTCTTGTCTGCTCAGTAGAAGCTCGTATAGGACTTGTCTTATTTCTTCTTTGAGACTGATGATCGTGATGTTCATCCACCAGTCTGTCTTCTTTTCTTTGCCCATCCGACTGGCATCGATGTCATCGCTCGGGAGTTGGTGAGTGACAACGGTATCCTGGAGGAGCCGGTCGGCTGGAAATCGGTCTCAAGTCATAACAGTCCTGAGTGTTATGCGTCGTCAATTGATGAAATGAGCAAAACAATGGTGTCCAAGTCTTACCTTTCGTGGCTTTGGACCGACCTGCTACTACATGCTACACGGCATGCATTCTTGGCTCCTGGTATGACTGTACTACTCTCGATCGGAGGCCCTTTAGTGGTTGATGATTGGTGGTCGGCTGCCGTTCCGAGGGAGCAGTATACTCGGCTGGCGCTTCCTTGCTCCATGACGCTTGGACTTCCTCCATGTTTATATATTCGGTGGCCCACCTAAGTAGGTGGTCAAAATCTTTTGGAGGCCACCTAAGTAGGGGCTCAATTCATCAGAGGGATGAGTGATGCGGAAGAGTACACTAGTGGACGAGAATGACGCGCGTGTTGCTTCCGAGGGATGAGAAATTGGAGCGAAAGACTACTCGAGGAGAAGGCCGGAGTTGAATTCGGGTAAGCTCAACTCTGGATGGTTGGAGAATCACCCAAGTGACTGGAGCCGTAGTTGGACAAGTCATCACGAAGTTGACTTGTCCAGACACCCGGACTAGGTCTGGGCGCCCAAACCACCCTAGGCCAGCGCTGGGGCTTAAAGTCCGGGCGCCCAAACCACCCTAGGCCAGCGGAGGGTGCCTCTATGAGCCGTTGCATCGTGGATAGGTCTTGGGTCTATGTCAACAATACTCTAAACACTCGAACCAATCCAGGTTCTAAGGCAAGGATAAAGTTTTATCTCCAAGTCATTGTGAAGCTGATAAACTTGCACCGCTAGGGGCGCCCGGATCGAGTCCAGGCGCCCGAAAGTGTTGCATCATCAAAATGGCTATTTTGACTAGTGGGCTATAAATAGAGCTTTGGTCCTAAGAGTTCAAAACAACACTTTCTATACTTAATTTTCATTCTGTTTTTTTTGTATTTTCAAGTCATGCTTTCAAACATTGTACAGGGTTTCTCCGCCTCCAACTTTGCTCGAAGAAAGAGACTTTGCTATTGCTAACATTGCCTTGAATTAGCAATTTTCCCGGTTGTAAATCAAGTAAATCTCAGTAGCCTCATTTTTTTTATATGCATTTTCTTTTCATTTATTAAGTGTTTGTCTAACTCAAGATGAAAGAACGAAAAGGGTATATTTGAAATTTCAGGGCAATTCACCCCACTCTTACCGACTATACTAGAGCCAATAATTGGTATTAGAGCCCAACCGTCTCAAAAGGACCAACTATTGACTGAAACATCAAGATGATGGTCGGATCTAACATTCACCTGCTAAAGGTCGAGGAGGAAGTTGCAATGTGGAAAAAGCGAATAGAGGTATTCTTCAAAATAGATTTTGAAATTCTTTTAATAATTAAATACGATTTTGTAGCACTTAAAGATCAACACGGAGCTAAAAAATAAGAATACTTGTAGACCAAAAAGGAACAAGTAGACTTCGTGGCGAACAACAAAACAGAGCTCTATCGGTTAAGCATTCTTCCACCCTAAGAAGTCAATTTAATCGGTAGCTACGACACAGCAATAGAACTTTGGGAGAATTTCCTGGAGCTGCACGAAAATACCTCAGAAGCCAAGCTAGCGAGACGGACTATCCTCCGAAATAAGCTAACAACCCTCTGAATGAACAAGGGAGAAAAGGTGGCTCAACTCCATGAGAAGATCAAGGAGCTGATCACCCAACTCAACAATTTCAGAGAATCAGTAACGAATCGGGACTCAATCCGATACGCGCTCCATGCTTTTTTGAGAACACAAGAGTGGTCAACCTTAGTAGATGCATACTACATCTCTAAAGACTTGGAGATAAGTACCCTAGAAGAATTATTCTCGACTTTCGAATTCCACAAATCTCGATGTGCATGAATTACAAAAGAAATAGAGTCCAGTTATAACCTAGCTTCGCAAGCCAAGAAGGATAAACTAGATTCCAACACATCACTCGACGAAGATGAAGTAGCTTTTATAGTAAAGAAGTTTTCAAAATTCTTTAAGTCTAATAACTTTGGTAAGAAATAGGCAACGAAGTTTCTTCGAGGCAAAAGTAAAATCAGATGCTACAATTGCAATGAAGAATGTCAACTAAAGAAAATAACTGCCCAAAACTAAAGAAAAAGACAAAAGAGAAGTATTAAGGGACAAATAAAACCAAACACAAGAACCTCAGAGCAATGTGGGAAGAGTCATCATCCGAGTTTGAGTTGAAAGCATATGCCAACCTACCACTAATAGCGAATCACTAGAAAGATGACGAGAGTACCTAAGAGATGAGCATCGACGAAGGGGGAAACACTTTAAAAGAAAACAACAATGAAAGAGAGTCTCAACTAACGAGATCGACTCAGTAAGTGAGGTATGTTCTTTATCTCCTGATAAATTGTATAAATTTATCAAAATGCTTTCTAGAAATTCATATAAACTAGAAACATAAAATGAACAATTAAAAAGGAAAATTTGGAATTAAAAGTTACCTTAGGAAAATCATGCCTATTAGAAGATTTCGATAAATTGAAAGTTGAAAATGAAAAGGTAAATGATTAAATAGAAAAAATGAAAAAGAATCATTCATGCTCAAATATTCAAAATTTTAGAAATTTACAAAGGCTTAACTGATATTTTAGATATCACAAAGGTCGTTGTAAAAGTATCAAAAAAATATATTCCTAAAAAAATATCTTGTTAATCCAGTATGTAGGAACCTATATTACATTACAAAATCGTGTCTAGATTAAATTTTCTCTAATTAATTGATTTGCTATATTAGAATTTTTTTTACTTAGAAAAATATTTTTTTGTGCAAACTTTCTATTAGAGTTTTCTATTCAAAATTTTTATAATGATAAAACAATAGATATTCTATTAGAATAAAAAATTTTAAAATTTTCTGACTGTTAATGAATTTATTATGAATTTTTTATCAAAAAAATAATTTTTAATATAAAAAGTTTTTTAAATTTTAATTTTTCTACAAATATGCATTCAATTTTACATACTCAGAAAAATTAGCAAAATTTTTTAGATGAAAATATAATTTAATATTTATTTTAGAAAAATACATATTTCTATATAAAATGAATTATTTCTGTTAAAATATTTTTTTTTAAACAAAACTTTTATCTTATTTCTAGTTAACGTTGATAAAAAAAATTTAGAATTTTTCAAGATCAAAAGTAATTTTTTATTATTTTTGACAAATCATATTTTTAAATTTTAGAAATTCAGATTTTTTTTTTAACTAATTCTTGTAAAAAAATTACCTTGGTTCCTATTTCAATCACCACAACTAGAAAATTTTTCAATTTTTTTTCTCTATTTACCCTTTTTTTAATGTGAATATTTTACTAATACTTAATTGCAATAATATTTTATATTTTGATTTATCTTAACTATAATTGGGTTGATGCACATTAGAAAGAGAGAGATTATAAGTACCCTGCGTGAGTTTTTATGTGATCAACCAAGTTAAGTCAGGTTATGTTATATTTGATCTTTATGTCTAAGTGTGCAGGAACTTAAGAATACAAGAAGTCGAGCGAAAAACGCAGTTAGTGAGAAGGATGACACGAGAAGTGAGTCGACGAGCTCGGTGCATCCGAGAGATGAGGTGCTATCGAAGCAAACACTGACGGACGAGAAGAACGCACGCGTCGCTTCTGAGGGATGAAAAGTTGGAGCGGAAGACTACTCGAGAAGAAGGTCGAAGTTGGGTTTAGGTGACCTCAACTCTGAATGGTCGGAGAATCACCCAAGCGACTGAAGCAATAACCGAACAAGTTAACACAAAGTTGACTTGTCCAAACACCTGTATCAAGTCCAGGCGCTCGAGCTGTTGATACAGTCTGACCTGGCTGTTGTTTTGATGTTGACACTAATTTAAGTTTGTATCAGATATTAATTAAACTCAGATTGATTACTGATCAAGGTTGATCAGGTGGAAGGGAAAAATCCAAGTATGGAAACTTGGCACGCGGAGTCGGAGAGGGCTCGGTAGCTCGTTCTCTGGACTAGGTCAGAGAGGGCTCGGTAGCTCGTTCTTTGGACCGGACGGAGTCAGAGAGGGCTCGGCAGCTCGTTCTCCAGACTAGGTCAGAGAGGGCTCGGTAGCTCGTTCTCTGGACCGGACGAAGTCAGAGAGGGCTCGGTAGCTCGTTCTCTCGACTAGGTCAGAGAGGGCTCGGTAGCTCATTCTCTGGACCGGACAGAGTCGGAGAGGGCTCGGCAGCTCGTTCTCCGGACTAGGTCAGAGGGCCTTGTAGCTCGCTCGACCGGACGTGGAAGTCGGAGAGGGCTCTGTGAGCTCGTTCTCCGGACTAGGTAGAGGCCAGGAGCTCGCTTCTTCTAGACTAGAAGGCTTTAGGGTTTAGGGTCAAGCTCTAAACCTACATAGATTGATCGGTCCGCTGACCGATCCCGGTGATACTATGGTTATCGGATCGGTCACCGGACCGATCAAGAACCAATCCGTAACTCTCTGGGAGACCATCGACGGCCTCAGACCGATCAGAGACGACGGAGTTCGGGAGAAAGGATAGGGGATCGGTCTGCGGACCGATCCACTATAGCCCGATCGGTCCACGCATCGATCGTGAGTTTTGGACCGATCAGCTATGGCCCGATCGGTCGAATGGATCGGTCACGACCGATCCACAATAATGAATGAAGTTTCTGCTGTTTCTCTGCAACTTCTGATTCGTCTGATTTAACCATCTGCTGTGAGCTTTTCAATTTGCAGGTTGCAGGTATCATACCAATGCTTAAATTCAAATTAAACTCAATCGGGAGAATAAGACAAAGTATTCATTCTACTGTGTTTCGCTGCAAATGGTGCAATTGGAGCATCAACGTTCACTGGCTGCGATCAGTTGACAGTCAGCTTGACTCTTGCTTATTGGTTCGAGCTCAGAGACACCTGTGAAGAACATGGGTTCTATTGGTGTGAGTTCAGAGAATCAGATGAGGAGGAAGAGTGATTGGCGACGCCTTAGCTTGCAGCAGCGATTCGGTGCAGGTTGACAGTGATTCTGTACAGGTTGAACGCAGTGGAAAAACAGAGGCATAAGAAGAAGGAAGATGATAGAAGAACTATCAATCGATCAAGAAAGTGAAAAGGTTTTTTTTCGAGCTCTTGGCTGAGAAGCTGTTGTTTTTCCTTCTTGCGCTCTGCTGTCATCTTCGTGTGGCTGTGAGTGTATTCTTCATTCTGTCTAGCCACTGATTGCTGTAAGTCTTGTGCTTCATTTACATATCTCTGGAGACTTTGTGGAGAGGTTACTTCACCGAGAAGGAGGAAATCTTTAGCCGGAATCTATCCGGGGTGTGATCTACCAAAAGATCATGGAATCGTCCACCTTACGGACACGCCGAGGAGTAGGGGCAAGTTATCCCAGAACCTCGTACATACTGGTGTTAGTGGTGCTTGTCTTTCTTTTTCGTGTATTACATTTTTGTTTGCATATTTCCGCTGCGCTAACGATTTGTAGGAAGAAATTCCTTAAGCGTTTAGAGGAGGCTATTCACACCCCCCCCTCTCTAGCCATCCGAAGATCCTAACAAGTGGTATCAGAGCAAGGTTCTCTTCATCCAGACTAACACCCTAAAGAGCAAGAAGATGGCTATGAAGGAAGGTTTTAGCACCAATCGTCCACCCTACTTCGACGGAGCGGACTTTCAATATTGGAAGAGCCGCATGGAATATTATCTCAAGACCGACATCTCAATGTGGTTCTCCGTCAAGGAAGGGTTTACACCTCTGAAGGACGAAGAAGGTAAGGAACTAGACTCATCAAGGTGGTCCGCCGAGCAAACTCGCAAAGGACAAGCCGATGCCAAGGCAGTGGTCACTCTACAATGTGGGATAGCCAAGGACCAACTCATCAAGGTAGGTCCATTCATGAGCGCAAAAGACTTGTGGAACAAGCTCATTGAGCTCCAAGAAGAAACTCGAGACTCTCGGATCGCCAAGAGAGATTTATTCTTAAATCAATTACAAAACCTCACCATGAAGGAGAACGAGACGGTAAGTGAACTACATGGAAGGTTCAAAGAAATTCTCAATGGTCTTCATTCCGTAGATGAATGCGTAGAGAATCGCGATCTTATAAGGTATGTTCTTAAAGCCTTTCCGAGGAATGCCTTGTGGTCATCTATGGTAGATGCCTACAAGGTCTCCAAGGACCTTTCAATTGTTAAATTAGATGATTTTTTTTGTGAAATGGAACTCCATGAATTTGCTAACAAGGGTCAAAAAGAGAAAGGTATTGCCTTAGTTGCATGAGAAAAGAGCAAAGATGGAAGAAGAAAGAAAGAAAAGAAGAAGGGAAAAAGAGATTCCTTCATCTTCATCCTCTTCCGAGTCCGATGATGAAGGTGGATCATCATCAAGCGAGATGGCCAACTTTGTAAGGAGAATCATGAGAAGGAGCCGGAGATACAAAGGGAAAGGTAAATCTATCGATCAAAATGTTGATAAAACTAATGTCACTTGTTTTGAGTGTAGCAAGAAAGGACACTATCGGAGCGAGTGTCCAAAACTCAAAAAGAAGGAGGAAAGGGCCAAGAAGAAGAAAGCTCTCAAAGCTACTTGGGATGAATCCTCCTCGAGCTCATCGGAGGAAGAAAAGAAGGAGAAAAGCACACGTCAATTAGCGTTCATGGCAAGGGAGGAACCGGATTCCGGGAGTGATGGTGACACGAGTGATACCTCAACCGCAGGTTCATCATCTTCAGATGATGAAGAGGTAACTTCTCCTCATTTAGAAAAATGTTATAAAACCATTGCACATTTATCTACTTTGCTTAAGAAGTCAAAAACTCAAATTAAATCATTAAAAGATGAAGTAGAGCACTTGAGGGCCCTTAGGGAAGATGAGGTTTGATCCGGTAGTAAGAGCGGGCCCCCCCTTTTTGCAAAGTCAACGCCAAGTGGAAGTCACCGGAGCAGCCGCCCATCCGGGGAGAGTGTTGTCCGACCGGAATGCCGGCCGGCCGATGGAGTCGAATACCCGGATGGGTCCGGCCGGCTCGCACTTATGGTTGGAAGGCACCCTGTCAAATCGGGGTTCCGACGCTCAGTTGAAAAGGTCATGGACCGAGCTGACCTCTTGACTGACCAAAGTCATAAGGCACCCCTGTTTATTAGTCTCCGCAAAGCACAAGTAAACCACTACGGATGTCCGGCCGGATGTTAAGGGAGCTGTCCGCCCGGACGACAAGTTTGGAGCAAGGAAAAGGCCGGGGACTTCTTTCTCTGACAACAGGTAGGTTTCACGTTTGTGCCATGCTCCAAATCTTGTGACAGGGATTCGCCGTCCCATCGAGGGCATGCTTTGATTGTAGCGATATGGGTCGTAAGCTCGACACCGGATACCTAGGGAAAGGACAGAGGACACGCTGCACCCCTTGACACGTGCCCAAACCCTTCACAACTCTATATAAAGAGACTGTAAGATTTTCTACGCATTCGAGACTTTGGGAGCCACCTTTTCATCGTTGCTCACGAGCGTCGGAGGGTCGTCGCCGGGAACCCCTTCCCGGCTCGACTCTGCGTGTTCAGCCGAGCTCGTTCTAGCAAGAAGAGCCACGCCAGAGTCAAGAGCGCCGTCGCAGCTGCTCATTGATTCAGCCTTCTGACAGATCAAATTGGCGCCGCTCTGGAAACGCCCCGCATCCGATCGAAACAATGGATGAGGCTGGACGACAACACACGGTGGCGCTTTCGACGGAAGAACTCGAAGCTCTGGTCGAGATAAGGGCCGCCAAACTTGTGGAGCAAAAATAGAAAGCATCCGCCGAGCGGCCGGAGCAACAAGCAACATCTGCGTCGGGTGGCCGAGCAGAAGCACCTCAAGCCACCGTTGCATTTCATCGGGCCTTATTTCGCACCCCTCAAGCCGTACCAGCTCGGAGAGATAGAGGATCTTCTTCAGACGAAATGCCAAGGCGAGATGACAGAAAAGGGAAAGCCCCCCGGGCGGACTCATCTCCCGAGCGGATCAATCGCCAATTCTCAGAGGCCATTCTACAAGACCCTCTACCCAAGCACTATGTGCCTCCGACGATCGGCGAGTACAACGGAACAACGGACCCGGATGATCATCTGGGTAAGTTTGATAACACAGCTACGCTCCATCAATATACAGATGGCGTAAAGTGCCGAGTCTTTCTTACCACTCTTTCTGGATCGGCTCAACGGTGGTTTCAGAGGCTGCCGGACGGATCCATCACTAGCTTCAAGGACTTCCGAACGGCCTTCCTCCACCACTTCGCCAGCAGTCGGCGTTATCAGAAGACAAGTGTCAGCTTGTTCGCCATCAAGCAAGAGCCGAGAGAATCGCTTCGAGCTTACATCCAGCGATTCAATCAAGTGACGATGGATATTCCAACGGCCACATCGGAGACGATGATGAATGCCTTCACGCAAGGCCTTGTGGATGGGGACTTCTTCCGGGCGCTCATCCGAAAGCCGCCCCGAGATTATGATCACATGCTACATCGAGCCAACGAATACATAAACGTGGAAGAAGCGCAAGCCGCCCGGAAAAAGGAAACTCCAACCGAGCGGACACTTATTCATGCCGAACAGAAACAGACGCCGCTCATCAACCGAAGGACCAAGGGTCAAGCAATCCGCCTCGCAAGGTCCTGCAAGAAGTAGCCGCCGAGCAAGCCAAAGAAGAAATGGACCCTATGTTTCACTCCTTCCACCGGACGGACACGCACAACACGAGGGATTGTCAAGTCTTCCTTCGTGGCTAATCCTGCTCGTGGAGTGCGAACGACGTCTCCTTCCATCGACAGGAGACAAAGGATCCATGAAGCCGACCGGACCCGCACCGAGAGGCGACATCAACAACACCCGATCGACACCGATCTCCAAGAGGAGAATTGCCGACGGCCAGAGATCGGTCCCACCATCCACTCGGGAAGAGGAAAATAGAGCAATACTTCGGGCGAAATCAACGTCATTGCTGGTGGGCCGACCGAGGAGACTCAATCGAGCAGAAGGCGGGCGTCCGGCAGCCCAGATCCACGCAATGGCTGCCAAGAGCGGCAAGTGGACCGGAAATCACTTTCGGCCCGAGGACTTACAAGGAGTTGAAGTGCCCCACGACGATGCTCTGCTCGTTAAAGCGATAATAGCAAATTACACTATTCACGCATATTTGTTGACGCAGGGAGCTCGATCAACATTATATTCAAGAAGGCGTTCGATCAGCCTGCAAATTGATCGAGCCGAGTTGCCCATGACAACGCCGCTCTATGGGTTTACTTGCAACGGCGCGCCTCGGACAAATGACGGCTACCTCACCGGGAGAAGAGCCAGAGGACTAGGACAATAAACTTCGTGGTGGTCGACTCTCCTTCGTCCTACAACGTCATTTTGGGACCACCACGACTAATTCCGAGTGCCTTAACCTTCCATCAAGATCAAGTTCCCGTGGAGGACAAAGTGGAGAAGCACGGGAGATCAGCTAGCGCGGCGGTGTATATAGAGATGATCCGAAGAAGGTTCGTCAGGTCCGGAAGGCGCCGGATCGAGGTACACGCCATAACCGAGAAACCTCCTGCTTTAATTTATGATGAAAAGGAGGAGGTTCAGATCCATCAAACCCGATCGGAGGCCACGACTTTTATCGCCTCTGATCTGGAGGAGGAGCAGAAGGCAGAGCTGATCCAATGCCTCCAACGAAATCATGATGTCTTCGTCTGGTCGACACATGAATTGCCCGGAATCTTGCCGAGCATAGCACAGCATGAGTTGCATGTCCGATCGGACGCTCGGCCGATAAAGCAGAGAAAAAGATATTTTAGCGCCGAGCAGAATGCCATCATCCGGGCGGAGGTAGAAAAGCTTCTGGAGGTCGGCCATATACGCGAGGTGCAGTTCCCGAGCTGGCTGGCTAACGTAGTACTAGTCTCCAAGCCGGGCGGCAAATGGAGAGTCTGCATCGACTTTCGGGACTTAAACAAAGCATGCCCCAAAGATTTTTATCCCCTGCCCCGGATAGATCAGCTGGTGGACTCTATGGCCGGCTGCGAATTAATTTGTATGCTCGACGCCTACCAAGGATATCATCAAGTGCCGCTCGCCCGGGAAGATCAAGAAAAAGTAAGCTTTGTAACGGCCGACGGCACATATTGCTATAATGTGATGTCGTTCGGATTGAAGAACGCCGAGGCCACCTATCAGCGCTTGATGAACAAAGTGTTCAGGGAGCAGATCGGGCGGAATCTGGAAGTCTATGTGGACGACATTCTTATCAAATCCGTCCGAGCGGTCGATCTCTTCAAGGACATGGAAGAAACCTTCCGAGCGCTGCGCAAATATGGAGTCAAGCTAAATCCCCAGAAGTGCCTGTTCGGAGCAAAAGGAGGGCGTTTCTTGGGGTACATAGTGATCGAGCGGGGAATCGAAGCAAATCCCAGCAAGGTGAAAGCTCTACAAGACATGCCGCCTCCAAGAAATACAAGGGAAGTGCAGCGGTTGACCGGTCGGATAACCGCATTGTCCAGATTCATCTCCAAAACTGCCGACCGAAGCCTACCTTTCTTCAAAATTTTGCGCAAGGCCACTAAATTTCACTGGGACGAGGAATGCGACAGAGCATTCAAAGAATTGAAGACATATCTTAATTCCCTGCCTGTACTAGCCAAGCCGATCAGGGGTGAGTCACTTTATATTTATCTGTCTTCAACTGAGCATGCTGTAGGCTCGGCACTTGTGAGGGCGAGCGGCGAAGAGCAGCCGGTGTATTTTCTGAGCCACATTTTAAAAGATGTCAACTCACACACGGCTAGAAGTTGGCCTTGCTTGGTTCTAGCCGCCTTGCCGAATCCGTATTTCGACACCATCATTGTCCGGACGAGCAGTCCACTAGGAAGAGTCTTGTTGAATCCGAAGCGTCCGGACGGCTCATCAAGTGGACGGCAGATTAATGAATTTGACATCCAATACCAGCCCCGGCGATCAAAGCGCAATCCTTGGCTGATTTTGTGACCAAGTGCAAAGGCCGAGCCGGAAGCTACGTGGAGAATATATGTGGATGGGTCTTCCTCGAAAGTGGGATTGGAATATTGCTGCTCTCACCTCAAGAAGAAAAGATGCACCTATCCGTCCGCTAGATTACAAAGCTACCAACAATGAAGCGAGTATGAGGCCCTCATAGCGATTGCAAAGACGGCATGTGGGTGCGGTCGGGTGACTCTCTATTCGATTCACATTGGTCGCTTAGTAACTTTCTCGCACCTTTGAGATCAACAATGCTCGCTTAAACTCTACGTTGAGGCCTTTGAAAACTCAAAGCTACTTTCCGAGAGGTTCTTATTCGAAGATCCCGAACGGAGAACCAGGCAGCCGACGAGTTAGCCAAACTCGCAAGCTCAATAACGCCGGTTGCCATTCAGCAACCAATTGAAAAAGTACTGCTGGTGGCGCACGTCGACCGGATGGAAGGCCTCACGTTTCCAAGCGATTGGAGGACACCCATCATAGAGTTCCTCCGCTCGGGAGCCACATCGGTCGAGCGGGATGAAGCTCAGCTGCTCAGGAGGAGGGCCGGTCGGTTCACACTCATTGGCGATCAGCTCTATAAGAAAGCTTTCTCTCGCCCGCTGTTGAAATGCGTGAGCTCGGAGGACTCAGCTTACATCCTCCAAGAGGTACATCAAGGATCGTGTGGAGGACATCCGGGCGGACGATCACTAGCTAAGAAGATCCTATTGGATATTTTGGCCGACCTTACAACATATGCCGCTCGGACATATCTACATGCCTTTCATGCCAAGTATCACAACTTCTCCCACCGACCGAGAGGAGATGAAAGTATCAACTGTCTCTTGCCCATTCAACCAGTGAGGCATGGATATTATTGGACCTTTCCCCATGGCGACGGTTAGAGAAAATTTATCCTCGTAGCTGTGGACTATTTCTCTAAATGGGTGGAGGTCGAACCGCTCACCAAGATAACTGAACAGATGGTAATCAAATTCTTATGGTAAAATATCATGCTCTGGTTCAGTATCCCTCACACGATTGTTTCCGACAATGGGCGGCAATTTCAAGGACGAAGGGTGAGAGAGTGGTGTGCCGGCTAAGGTATTATGCAATCCTTCACTTGAGTAGTTTACCCCCAAAGCAATGGTCAGGTAGAAGTCACCAATAGAGAAATACTCAAAGGACTCAAAGCTCAACTTAACCACATTAGAGGAAGCTGGGTTGATGAAGTGTCGGGCGTTTTATGGGCCATCCATACGACTCCTAAGGAAGGAACCGGCGTACCCCCATTTTACGGTATACGGTGAGGCGGTCATTCCGGTTGAAGTCGGCGTCGAGTCCGTCCGGGTCCAATGTTACGATGAAGGCAACGCCGAGCGAAGGAACATGGAGCTGGATTTGGTTGACGAGGAGCGAGCCAAGGCATCCGTTCGGCTGATGGCATACCGTCAACGGATGAGGCAAAACTACAACCGGCGCGTCATTCCCAGATCATTCCAGGTTGGCAACCTGGTATGGAAGAAAGTCAAGCCGGTAGGCGACGTTGGCAAGCTTGAAGCTCCGTGGGCAGGTCCCTTCAAAATCATCGAGAAGCTCCGCTCGGGCGCGTATTATTTGGAGGATGAGGAAGGTCGGCAGCTGGATCGACCGTGGAATGCAAATCATCTCCAACCTTATCGAGCTGGATGAAAGGTGCACGAATGTAATCCGTTTTTGTGTATATGCTAGTCGCCTATATCCTTGTAATGCAGGAAGAAGAAAGATGAAAACACATTGAGCATTATCCGCCGAATGGCTTACTAAGTGAAGGCCCCTGAGCCGATCGGCCGGGAGGTTTATATATTTAAAGACTTTGTAAGCAAATATCCCTTGATGTTAGGCCGGGCATAAATATTATTCAAGCACGGGATATGACACAAAGGCCAAGGCCGCTCGGCCTGGTAAGGAGTTAGCCTTGAAAGGCCGACGAGCCCCGTCGTTAAAAATCGAGAGCCGCGCCGACCGGCTATAAATATCCGCGCCGTCGAGCTCCGACGTTAAAGATCGAGAGATGAGCCGGCGTCTATAAACGTCCGAGCGAAAGGCCGACGAGCCCCGTCGTTAAAAATCGAGAGCCGCGCCGACCGCTATAAATATCCGCCCGCCGAGCTCGGACGTTAAAGATCGAGAGACGAGCCGCGCCTCTATAAACGTCCGAAGCGAAAGGCGACGAGCGTCCGGGTTAAAATCGAGCGTGACCGGCCTATAAATATCCGGCTGCCCGCAAGAAAGCCGATCTACCGATAACATCCGGCTACGACGAACCGAGCTCTACCGTTCGAGACGAGACGAGCGTCGCCTATAACCCTGAAGAAGACTTTGAGCCCAAAGCGTTAAACCAGAGCTAGCCGCGCTATAAATATCCGAACCGACGAGCTCCGTTAAAGATCGAGAGCTGGCCGGCGCTATAAATATCCGCGTGCCGAGCTCGACGACGAACATCGAGGAGGCGCCATCAAAATATCCGAGCGATATCGCCGACACCGCAATTATCCGTATTCTCCTCCGATATTGTTAGACCGACGCTAAGTTCGCCGACTTCAGTATGAAGGTTTCAAAGGTCTGACGACATCGATGCATTTCTATGCAACACGTAATGATATTCAACGAACGGAGGGCTGGGGAAAACACTTACAAGAATGCACCTCGAGTGCCAAAGGTGTGATAGTAGACGAGCGGGCAGCACAAGTATTAGCAAGGGAACAGTGCAAAAAGATAGAGTACACGAAAGGAAAGCATTTCATTGAAATTAAAACCTTAGGCCAAGTGGCCTAAGTACAAAAAGATTCATGTTCAGCCGAGCGGCGAAATTACAAGAATTACTCGATGTAGTCGTAGAGGTCCCTCGGAATGTTGCTCAGAAGCTCCACCTGATCACCGGCTGGAATATTAGTGGACTCCGGAAGAAGGCCCTTCGACTTCAGATAGGTCATAGTGGCCGTAATGGCCAAGTCGAAAGCCGAGTACATCCGCTCGCAAATTTTCTCCGAGAACTCGGTCGATCGGATGTGGCTTTGTCGGAGAGCGGCAACTCGGCTCGGCTTGGCATCCTGGTATTCTTTGAAGGTCGCCTGGGAGCTTGTGAGGGCCTCATTCAGATGTTCAATCTTCTCCGCATCGGCCGAGCGTCTGCCCCTCCCGCCACGAGCCGCTCCGCCGCCTCCTTTATCTTCAACCCAGCCCCGGGCTCCACGCTTTTTCTCCGGATCGGAGATGGGTGTTCTTCCGAGTGGTGGCGGAGTTATCTTTGTGTCAAGCGACTTGACTTGTCGCCGGACTCGGCTAGGGCGTGGGCACAGTCACAGCTTTTTTTCTTCCGCAGCACAGAGAGTTTGAGTTTTCTCTCTTTTGCGCATTTCGAGTAGGAAGGGCCTTGGAGCCACTCGTCACGCTGCCGCTGTTTTATCTCCTCGTCCGCCATAGCCAGCGGCTGGAAACGCTATCTCTTCCACCCATCTCTGAAGCAAGGCGCAGTTGTTAAAAGCCGAGCGGAAATATTCAGGCAAAACTTCAAAAACAAAAACAAAACAAAAACAAAAACTTACCTCAGAGCATTGTATGTGGTCATTGGCTAAGTTCCGGAGGGGATCATAACGCTACCGAGCCGACCCACATCCTGGGAGGGGCCCTTTCAAAGTAATGGTGTTTGTGGGCACGGTTGCTCGTAGCAACTCTCGGTGGAAGATGAAGAGTAACTGCAGACAGCGGCTGGATCAGCGGATGAGAAGCCGCCAAACCGCGATTGGATGGCTTGTCGAACGGTGAGCCGAGGATGAGGGGGGAGAGTGTCGAGGCTCACGGAGGGGAACCGAGCCAGTCTGAGTCCCGCCCCATTTGGCGAAATGGTCTGGAGACGCCTTTACTTTAGCACGATCGTCGGCCAGGAGGTTGGACAGGATAGCCGAGCTGGAAGCTCTCTCTATCTCCCGGTGCCTCCCGATGGTCCTCCTCTCTCGGACTTGGTTCGAGAAGAAGTAGCTGCAGAGGCGCCTTGTATCGAGCGGCCACCTTCACTGGTGCCGCTCAGGTGATCAGAGGATGGATACCCAAAGCTTCCATTTCCTTGGCCTTCATTGCTTACTCCTCGTAATGTCGGCCATCACGAGTCCATGACGATGTCACCGCATGAAAAGAAGAAGAAATCAAGCAATTAAAGCAAATGCCCCAAACGGTCTTCGGAAGTGGGGTCGTGTAGAACTTTTACAATGTACATCACCCCTCGTGAAGAAGTTTGTTGATGTCAGTCACAGGCAGTACATTTGCTTCGTGAAGATAATCGTCGGTCTGAATTTCTTCAACTGAGTGGTGAGACCGACCCGCCATTGTGAAAGTTAATGGCATCCGGAGGTAGAATAATAGTCCTTCCATTGTTTATTGGAAGTGGGTAGTTTATTGAAGAAGACGACGGGCCGAGCTTGAACATAAAGGTGCCCGCGGCTTGCTTAGGTAATAGAAATAAAAGAAGACCTCAGGGGAATGTTGTGAGTCTTGAACAAAACGACAACACCACAGAGGAGACGGAAGGTATTTGGTACTAAACTTCCGAGTGGCACGCCAAAATAATTACAGACGTCTACTATAAAAGGATGCACGGGGAACCGCAGATCGGCGGTAAATTGGTCGCGAAAGACACAGAAACCGCCGCGCGGTGGTCTGTGTGGCCGAGCGGCGGGACCAGCTAGGCGAACTTCGAAATCCTCGGGGATTTCGAAATTGTCAGCCAAAATATCAAAATCCCGTTGTTCGAAACGGGACCGCGTGGTAGTATACCATGGACCTAGGGATTGTTCTTCGGGATGAGAAGAACTGGCCATGATCCGGACAGAAGAAATCAAGAAAGAAGTTTCAAAGACGAAGAAAAGGAGTTTCAAAGACTGGAGCTAGGGGAAGAAATGCGAATTGGATACCGAAAAGGTAGGAGGAAAGATCTAAAACCTTACTGAGGGGAGAGGGAGCGAGGAAAGGCGCCGGAGAGCGTCAGAGGCCAGAAACAAGATCGCCGGAGCTCCAAAGCGCAGAGGGCAACAGTAAAGGTAACGGAGGCGAGTGAAGGTGAGAAGGAAACGAAGAATTTATAGGGTGAGGGTCGGGCGGCCTCCACCGTCGGATCCAGGTCACGGGAATCAAAGCAGGCATCTAGCCGTTTATTTCGAATTGCTTCGATCACATCAAAATATCATGCCACCGCCTCCGTACTCTGATGGCATTGCTCCACGTGGCAGTCAATCATTCGGAGCATTTAATGAAGATATGATCAACCTTGATGTCGAAGATTGGCGCAGAACGCGAGGAGATCCGGTGAAGGCCATCATTGATTCATTCAAGGATATCTCTACGGCTGACCGGGCGGAGAGTATTAGCATGGAGGAGCCGTTCGGCTAGACTCACAGTCCAGTCAGTCGGACTATTCGCCTCCTTCGACTAGACTTTAAGGGGAGGCAAGTGATCGGGTAGTAAGAGCGGCCCCCCCCTTTTTGCAAAGTCAACGCCAAGTGGAAGTCACCGGAGCAGCCGCCCATCCGGGGAGAGTGTTGTCCGACCGGAATGCCGGCCGACCGATGGAGTCGAATACCCGGATGGGTCCGGCCGGCTCGCACTTATGGTTGGAAGGCACCCTGTCAAATCGGGGTTCCGACGCTCAGTTGAAAAGGTCATGGACCGAGCTGACCTCTTGACTGACCAAAGTCATAAGGCACCCCTGTTTATTAGTCTCCGCAAAGCACAAGTAAACCACTACGGATGTCCGGCCGGATGTTAAGGGAGCTGTCCGCCCGGACGACAAGTTTGGAGCAAGGGAAAAGGGCAGGGGACTTCTTTCTCTGACAACCGGTAGGTTTCACGTTTGTGCCATGCTCCAAATCTTGTGACAGGGGATTCTGCTGTCCCATCGAGGGCATGCTTTGATTGTAGCGATATGGGTCAGGTAAGCTTTCTGACAGCCGCATACCTAGGAAAGGACAGAGGACACGTGTGCACCTCGGTACACGTGCCCAAACCCTTCACAGCTCTATATAAAGAACCTCAGACTTCGCCTGAGGTAAGATTTTTCTACGCATTCTGAGACTTTGGGAGCCACCTTTTTCATCGTTGCTTACCTGACTTGAGCGTCGGAGGGTCGCCGCCGGGAACCCCCTTCCCGGCTCGACTTCTGTGCAGGTTCGCCGGAGCTTCGTTCTAGCAGTTGAAGAGCCACGTCAGTAGTCGAAGAGCGCTCCGTGCCCAGCGTTCATTGATTCAGCCTTCGGACAGGATCAAGGTTGATGACCTATATCAAGAGGTCCTTGAGGATGAAAACAAAGCCTTAAAGGGTGAAGTTGAAAAACTCAAGAAAATGCTTGAAAAATTCTCAACTAGCTCTAAGACCTTAGATATGATTCTAAATGCCCAAAGGGCGGTCTACAACAAGGTTGGGTTAGGATATCAACCTAAGGAGTCTAGTTTCATTTCGCTAGTGTCTAGAACTCAATTTCATAGATCACATGCTTCTAGGGTTCATGAAACTAGGAAGGTTGTGACCAAGGCATGGGTTCCTAGGTCGTTTATTGTAGATGCATTAGGTCCCAAGATTTGGGTACCTAAAACGTCTATCTTTCGTGTCTTGTAGGCATTAGTCAAGGGGGAGCATCTATCAACTTGGTTTGTTGATAGTGGATGCTCCAAGCACATGACCGGGGACAAGTCACTCTTTACTACCCTTCAAAACAAAAATAGAGGTAATGTGTCGTTTGGTAATAATGGTAGCCTTAAGGTTATAGGCGTTGGAGATATTCATATATTTGAATATCTCCAAATCAAGAATGCCCTTCTAGTCAAGGGGATGACCTTTAATCTCCTAAGTGTCAGCCAATTGTGTGATACGGGTTACACAATTGAGTTTCATTCAAGTCAATATCTGGTCAAACACATTGATACACTTGACACGGTACTAGTAGGCACAAGGGTAGATAACATTTATCAAATATCTTTTAAAAGTGCTACTAATGCCTCTGCTAAGTGTTTCATGTCAAAAGAAGAAGAATCATGGCTTTGGCATAAGAGGTTGGCCCATGTGAACATGAAGAATATTTGAAAGCTAGCCAACAAAGGATTAGTGCGAGGCCTACCAAGCATCAAGTACCAAAAGATAAAATTATGTGATGCATGTCAAAATGGTAAGCAAACAAAAGCATCTCATAAAGGTAAAAGCGCTGTAAGTACATCTACTGCTTTAGATTTATTGCATATGGATTTATTTGATTTCAGTAATGTCATTTCATTGAATGGAAGTAGATATTGCTTAGTGATCATTGATGATTTTACTAGATATACATGGACTTTCTTTTTGAAAAATAAGGATCAAACCATAGATATTTTTGTTTCTTTTTGTAGAAGAACTGAAAATGAAAAATCAACAACAATTAAAACAATTAGAAGTGATCATGGTGGAGAATTTTAAAACCATAGATTTTTAGAATTTTGTTAAGAAAAAGGATATAGGCATGAGTTCTCTACTCCAAGGACCCCACAGCAAAATGAGGTTGTGGAGAGAAAGAACCGAGTCTTGCAAGAGGCTGCATGAAGCATGCTCAATGAGTACTCACTACCGAGCTACTTATGGGCTAAAACTGTAAATACAGCTTGCTATGTGCAAAACCGAGTCTTGATACATAGGTTTTTAGGAAAGACTCCCCATGAACTTTGGTTTGGGAAACCCCCTACAATTAAACATCTTAAGGTGTTTGGTTGTAAGGTGTTTATCTTGAACACCAAGGATAATCTTGGAAAGTTCACGGCTAAGGCTGATGAAGGGATACTGGTCGGGTACTCTCTCATCAGCAAAGCCTATCGAGTCTACAACAATAGGACTAAATTGATTGAAGAGTCCTCGGATGTAGCATTTAAAGAAATTCCTAAATCAAATGATCAATCGAGGGATGTAGGAGAAATTCAATTTGAACTTAGAAGTCTAAGATTGAATGATCAAAACATAGAAAGAGTCGAAGTTAACTCCGATGATGATGAACAAAGGCAACAAAGGGCTCAGGCTGATCCTTTGCATGATACTGAGTCCTTGTCTGTGTCCAGTGAGACCACTCATGAGACACCGCCACACCAAGGCAATCTAGGATAGCGTCTAGTCATCCCCAAGACCAAATTGTTGGAGACATCCAACAAGGGGTTAGGACCAGATCATTCTTTAGAAATGAGTCTAATGAGGTCGCCTTGATCTCAGAAATCGAACCAAAATTAGTTGATGAGGCATTGCACGATCCTGACTGGATCATAGCTATGCAAGATGAGTTAGGTCAATTTGAAAGGAGCCAAGTGTGGGACTTAGTTCCTAGACCTAAGAAGACCACCATTATTGGAACCAAATGGGTCTTCAAAAATAAGTTAAACCAAAAGGGAGAAGTCATAAGAAACAAGGCAAGACTTGTAGCTAAGGGCTATAGTCAAGTCGAAGGCCTTGATTATGATGAGACTTATGCTCCCGTGGCCCGATTAGAGTCCATTCGTTTAATGCTAGCTTTTGCTGCACATAGAGGCTTCAAGCTCTATCAAATGGACGTTAAATCGGCCTTCTTAAACGGTTTCATTAAAGAAGAGGTTTTTGTTGAACAACCACCGGGGTTTGTGAATACCGAAGCTCCAAACCACGTGTACAAGCTCAATAAAGCTCTTTATGGGCTTAAACAAGCACCTCGAGCTTGGTACGAAAGGTTGTCAACTTACCTACTAGAGAAGGGCTTTGTAAGAGGTCAAATAAATCCAACACTATTTCTGCGTTGAGATGGTGAAAACATATTTGTAGCCCAGGTGTATGTCGATGACATAATTTGTGGCTCAAATAACAAGAGCTATTTGAATGAATTTATCACTCACATGGAAAGTGAGTTTGAGATGAGTCTGGTGGGAGAATTGACATTCTTCCTTGAACTTGAAATCAAACAAACTCGAGATGTCATTTATGTCCATCAGAGGAAATACACTCAAGAGATGCTCAAGAAATTCAAAATGAGTGACTCTAAGGAAGTATCCACTCCAATGGCGACAAACACTCGCCTTGACAATGATGAGAATGGAAAACCAGTTGATCTAACGCAATATAGAAGCATGATCGGTAGTCTTCTATATCTCACAGCTAGTCGACCGGACATACTTTTTGCTGTGGCCATGTGCGCTAGATATCAAGTCTGTGCCAAGGAATCTCATTTAATTGCAGTTAAGAGAATCCTGAGATACCTTAAGGGCACAATTAGAGTAGGTCTCTGGTACCCTCGTACTGAGTCTTTTGATTTGATAGGTTATACCGACTCCGATTATGCTGGGTGCAAATTGGATCGAAAAAGCACTAGTGGGGGTTGCCAATTTTTAGGTTCATCATTGGTTAGTTGGTCAAGTCGGAAGCAACATTGTGTTGCTCTCTCCACGACCGAGGCTGAATACATTGCCATGGGAGAGAGTGTATCACAATTGTTGTGGATGATCCACACCCTAGAAGATTATGGGCTTTCATATAAGGGAGTGCAAGTGCTGTGTGACAACATTAGCACAATAAACCTAACGAAAAATCTAGTCCATCATTCAAGGACCAAACACATTGAAGTGCGTCATCACTTCATTAGAGATCACGTAGCTAGGGGAGACATTGCGCTCACATATGTTGAGTCAAAGTCAAACCTAGCTGATATTTTCACCAAACCTCTTCCGGAAAATGAATTTAGTCATTTAAGAAGAGAATTGGGGATGTGTTTGGCTCAATAGGTCATTTGGACTTCATCATGATCAATAAGGACAATTAGCACGACAAGAGAAATTGGGAAATTAATTTGGACAACTTGGGGACATCTCACACAAACTATAAGGTTTAATAAATTATTTTTGTTTACTAGAAATGGGGTGAGATGCTAGGATCAGCCAAATTATTCAAAATGTATCATGCATCCCTTGAATAATTAGGTTGAAGAGACATAAATTGAGTATGGGGAAGACCATTACATAATTCATGTGTATTTGGTTCCTAGATCTTACTCATATATTCCAACCAAGGAAACTTGGTTGGACCTTTACCTAGAATTTATCTAACTTTGGTTAATGTGTTGATTGATATTTTTGATCGATACCTTTCATGATTTTGATTGAAAATAAGACAAGCTATTGAGGTAATGATAGCAATTTGGATATATTTTGACAAACTTGAAACTGATCATAGCAAGGATGTCTTTTGAACCAGGTAATAAAAAGCATGAGTTTTGATTAATACCTTGGTTCACTATAGATCATAGTTTCAGAAGTTTCTCTGGTTTTGAAACCTTAAGGTTCAAAATGTCTGAACTCTATGCGTTTAGAGTTGGTCTGAGTTTTTAAATGTTTGGAACTTTCCGGTTCTGAACAATTTCAGACCGTAAGAGCTCATCTTTCGAAAATATTTATGTTTGTAGATTCTTCAGGTTCTAGGTTCTGAATTTGGAAGTTTCTGAACTTTTTCAGTTCTGAATCTTCAGAATTTTCGATAGAAAATTTCTACGAAATTCAGTTACTGAAATTTTAATTTGTCAGACACTGATCGGTCCACAGCCGATCAAGAGAGGCTGGATCGGTCTATCGACCGATCCAGAACTCTCTGTTTGTTTACTGATCGGTTTAGAGACCGATCAGGTTATTCTGGCACACAAGGAGGCTTCCTGATCGGTCCAGGGACCGATCAGGAGGTTCCCTGATCGATCCACCGACCGATCAGGGTATTCCCTGACCGATCAGGAGGTTCCCTGATCGGTCAGGATCTCTTATGATCGGACGACTGTCCGATCATGATCACCCATCCCTCTTAACTCTTCCCGATCCCTTCTCTTCCCATTACACGCCGAAGCCCTAGCCGACACCCTCCTACGCCTCAACTCTTCTCTCCGTTCTTCGAAAGATACATAGATGACACCAAGGTAACTCCATTCTCCCCAAGCTCTACTCATTTTGGCACTTCATTTTCATTTCTCACCAGATCTGTGTAATTTGGCTTGGTTCTCGGTTGTTGGTGGCTTCCGTGCTCACCTATTTACCCCCGTTCGTGTCCCATTTTTAACCTTTAGAAAGAAACAAGTTGGTGAGGGAACTTCTAAGTCATTAACTGAGAAATCTAAACCTAAGGCTCCCTCCTGACCTCAACCATCTATTTCTGGAAGATTTCCAAACCATCACTTTGAACAAGCCTTTCAAAAAAGAACCTTCAAACTGCTTCGGTGTAGGTCTGTGGATCAAAAATTCATGGATGAATTTTGTCCATCTGTGTAGGAAATACTTGCCTATTACAAACTTGATTCTCTAGTCTATTTAGAACGGGACATCAATTACGACTTAGTATCTGAGTTTTATAATAATATTCATTGATACGGCTGGCAATGGAGGGGCCCAAAAGGAAAGAGTGAGAAGGGTCAAGGCCATATAGTGGTCAAAAGTCAAGATGATGTGGCAGTCAATAATCAAGCTGACTGGGCAGTCAAAGTCAAGCATATGTGGTAGTCAGAGGTCAGGCATACTTGTCAATCAAGGGGGAAAAGTAGTTGAAAGAAAAAAGGAGACGACAGGCAAAACGCATGGTACAGGTCGGGATTGGCAGAGCTGTTTAAAGGCAGCTCGATCTATAGGCCTGCGTTCGAAGGCCCGGAGCATAAGTCACACGGTACAGGTCGGGATCGACAGAGCTGCGTTCGAATAAGTCACAGTGCAGTCGGGATCTACAGCGGCTCGATCTCTGAACTGCGTTGAAGGTCCGGAGCATAAGTCACAGTGCAGGTTGGGATCGGCGGAGCTGTTCGAGAGGCAGCTCGATCCTGTGTTGAGGCCGGGCATAAGTCACACCTGCAGTCGGGATCGGCGGGCTGTTGGAGGCAGCTCGATCTGAGCTGCGTTCGAGGCCGGGCATAAGTCACAGTGCAGTCGGGATCGGCTGTTCAAAGAGCTCGATCTGAAGCTGCGTTTGAAGGCCGGAGCATAAGTCACACAGTGCAGTCGGGATCGGCTGTTGAGAGCAGCTCGATCTGAGGGCTGCGTTCAAGGCCCGGGCATAAGTCACATGTGCAGTCGGGATCGGCGGGCTGTTCAGCTCGATCTGCTGCGTTCGAAGCATAAGTCACATGGTATAGGTCGGGATCGGCGAGCTATTCAGAGAGCAGCTCGATCTGAGCTGCGTTGAAGGCGCATAAGTCATGCAGTCGGGATCGGCGAGCTGTTGAGAGGCAGCTCGATCTGAGCTGCGTCATAGGTCACAGTGCAGTCGGGATCGGCGAGCTATTGAGGCAGCTCGATCTACGAGCTGCGTTCGAGGCCGGGCATAAGTCACATGGTGCAGTCGGGATCGGCAGCAGAGAGCTGCGTTGAAGGGAGCATAAGTCACACAGTACAGGTTGGAATTGGCAGAGCTATTCAGGGACAACTCGACTACAGGCTGCGCTTAAAAGCTGGGGAGCAGGTCTAACAGGAGGAGGTGAGGAGGTAATCATCACATAGCAGGGGACATACGCACAGGCGGAGGTTCCTAAACGAGAAGATGCCTTCATAACCAGTAATAACCAGACAGGTGTCTTTCACTACCTGACAAAGTCCCTGCGCAAAGGCGGAGGTTCCTAAACGAGAAGATGCCTCCCTAACCAATAGTATCCAGACAGGTGTCCTTCACTACATGACAAAGCCCAGCGTCTAACGTTTTCTGAGATGCTTGCAGGTTCTAGAAGCCCTAGCTGGCACATAAAAAGGGGAGGATTCCTCGTACGCAGGTACACTATCTCATCACTTTTTTCCACAACTTTTCATTTGGAGTCATTTTTTCTTTCCTCTCTGTGTTTTCTGGGGAAAAAGTACCTGACTTGAGCGTCGGAGGGCCTGACCCGAGGACCTTTTCCCTGGGTTCTGGTTTCTAACGTGAGGAGGGGGGATCGTCTGAGTGTGTGCAGGAGCCTGTAGCATCGTCAGCCGCCCGTGGGAGCCGGATCATCCACGACTTTCCGTCAACATCTAGGCCGCCGTGACCAGCCTTCGTCCTACTCAGCTTTCGGACAGGATCAAATTTGGCGCTGTCTGTGGGAAACACAGCAGCCTGATCCGAAGCGTGAAGATGGAGGACTCTGGTCGAAGTTCCGGCAGGAGGATTAATGTTACCATGACCGCGGGGGAGTACGAGCTCTTTAAGGAGGTCAAAAAGCGAGCCGCCTCGGAGAAACAAGGAACAGTTTCACGACCTCGCCTAGCGCCTGAAGCGTCCAAAGAACCAGCTCCTGTCTCCGACAGGGGCTCAAAGAGGAAGCAACCAGAAGAACTCCCTCGTACTTCATTCCGAGAGCCTCGCTGCAACTATCATCAACCTGGACCTCGCAAGCATAATCCGAAGAAAGAGGAGCCGCAGGCGTCGGTGGCGGAAAGCTCTCTACATCCACCCAGGGATTCAGGAAAGGGAAAAGCTATAATCTCTGCCAAAGATCTGCTCGAAGACCCGGATGACAAGGTACCCTTCTCGGCTCAGATCTTGAGGGAAACCCTACCAAGGGGTTATCGGGCCCCGAACATCGGAGAATACGATGGAAGCAAAGATCGGGAAGAGCATCTGCAAAAGTTCAAGAACGCGGCTATGTTGTATCAATACAGTGATGCTGTCAAATGCCGAGTATTCCTACATACTCTGTCGGGTTCGGCGCAGAAGTGGTTCGATGGATTGCCCCCAGAGTCCATCAATCGCTTCTTGGATTTCAAAACGGCATTCTTACGTCGTTTCGCCAGCAGTCGTAAGTATCAAAAAACCGACCACTATCTTTTTGCTCTTAAACAGGGTTCGACCGAGCCTCTGCGAAGCTATATCAATCGGTTCAGTCAGGTGGCCAATGACGTCCCCTCCGCCACCTCAGAAATACTGATGAGCGCCTTCTCCCACGGATTGCTAGAAGGGGAATTCTTCAGGGACCTCATCAAAAACCCCGCCCGAAGTTTTGATGATGTGGTGGAGAAAGCTTCTTGCTACATCAAAGTGGAGGAGGCGCAGGCGGCCAGGAGGAAGGCTGAGAAGATAGCTACCCCGGGCAGCCGACCTGAAAGAAGAGTGCCCCAACAGCCGGCTCAGCCTCTTCAACGCGTTCAACCCAGGCCTGCCTTTCGACCAAGGGAGTACCATATTGTACATATCATCGGTCCAGGATGCATGATCTCGTAATTGCTTCCAATTCGCTCGTGACTCAGGCGAGCTGCAGAGCAAGGCTTGCCTCCCGGAGTTAGCGCCCCAAATACAGAGAATGGAGGAAGAGCGGGCACAGCCGGACGTGCTCGTCAGGCCCGGCCCAACCTAGCTGGTCCTTCTAACCAAGCTGGTCCCGTGGAAGACCGAAGAGATGTCGGAGAACTCGAAAACCGGGGCAACGTGGCTGTGCGAGAGATTGGTATGGGGGTGCAGCCACGAGCAGGCGTCTGGCCCTGTTATTAGCCTTGGGCCACAAGATTTGGAGGGTCTGGAACTACCCCACGACGATGCTCTCATAATCAAGGCCGTTATTGCTAACAGCCGAGTGGCTCGGGTCTTTGTGGATACCGGGAGCTCGGTCAATATTTTGTTTAGAGCTGCGTTCGAGGAGATGCAGATTGATGCCGTCGAGCTCCAACCCATAACCACTTCTTTATACGGGTTCACAGGTAACGAAGTCAAGCCATGGGTCAGATTAAGCTGGTCATATCCATGGGCACTGAGCCACTGGTGCGCACCAGGAGGAGCACCTTTATAGTGGTAGATTCTCCTTCCTCCTACAATGTCATCCTGGGAAGGCCAGCTCTGCATGAGTTCAAGGATGTTGTCTCCACTTTTCACCAGAAGATTAAGTTCCCGGTCGACGAGCGGGTCGGAGAAGTCAAGGGAGAGCAGAAGGTGTCTCATAGTTGCTACATCGATATGGTCCGGGTGGAGGCACGCAAGAGCAGGAGGACTCAGGATGGTGGTGTGCAAGCTATCCAAGAGGAGCCTCTGCCTATTGCTGAGGAGCATATCCCTTGGGAAGAGATTCAGTTGCATACTGACAGAGCAGAGAGCATCACTCGCATTGCTAGTGACTTACCGCTGGAGCTTAAGTCGGAGCTGATACAGTGTCTGACCCGTAATAGGGACGTTGTTGCTTGGTCCCCGGAAGAACTGCCCGGAGTCAAACCAGAGATAGCTGAGCACAAGCTGCATTTAATACCTGAAGCCAAGCCAGTCAAGCAGAAGAAGAGAAATTTCTCTGTTGACCAGAATAAAATTATCCGAGCTGAAGTGGATCAGCTCAAGAAGGCGGGACATGTTCGGGAGGTGCAATTACCGTCCTGGCTTTCTAACGTCGTATTGGTAAAGAAGCCTAACAACAAGTGGAGGATTTGCATAAACTTCCGCGATCTCAACAAAGCCACCCCCAAAGACTGTTACCCTCTCCCTCTGATCGATCAGATGGTGGATTCAACTGCTGGCTGCGAGAGGATATGCATGATGGATGCTTAACAGGGATACCATCAGATACCCCTGGCTAATGAGGATCAGGAGAAGGTTAGATTCATAACGGCTGATGGTACTTTCTGCTATACGGTCATGCCATTTGGACTTAGGAATGTGGGGCCACCTACCAAAGGATGATGGACAAAATCTTTCGGAGTCAGATCGGGCGGAACGTTGAAGTCTATGTTGATGACATCTTAATCAAGTCCCCCCTGGCGTCCAATCTGATAAAAGATGTAGAAGAAACCTATGGGACTCTGAGACAATATGGTGTAAAGTTGAATCCTCTGAAATTTCTATTTAGGGCCAAAGGAGGGAAGTTTCTGGGATATCTGGTGACTGAACAAGGGATAGAAGTCAATCCTGAGAAGGTTCAAGCACTCCGAAACATGCAGATCCCTCAGAATCTGAAGGAAACGCAGAAGTTAGTAGGCAGGATAACGGCGCTGTCCAGATTCATCTCCAGATCTACAGATCGAGCCGCGCCCTTCTTCAAAGTGCTCAGGAAAGCAGCTAAGTTTCAGTGGACGGAAGAGTGCACACAGGCCTTTGAGGAGCTAAAGCAATACCTGGAATCTTTACCATCGCTGTTCAAACCTGTCGTTGGAGAACCCCTTTGGGTCTATTTATCAGCCACCCCCGAGGCCGTGGGGGCCGTGCTAGTTAAAGAGCAGGACAATGTACAACGGCCAGTGTATTTTTTCAGCCATCTATTGAAGGGGGCTGAGTCTCGGTACACAGTCCTGGAGAGGTTGGTTTACGGACTTGTTCTCATGGCTCGGCGCCTCCGACCGTATTTTTTGGCGCATCCTATTACCATCCTGACAAACAGTACAATGGGTCGAGCTCTCACCAAGGTGGAGGTAGCAGGTCGGCTTATCAAATGGGCAACCGAGATAGGGGAATATGATATACAGTATCATCCCCGAACCGCGATCAAGGCACAGGCCCTGGCGGATTTCTTGACAGAGGTTTATCAAGCGGATTCGGAGGAGATTTGGAAAGTTTATGTAGACGGGTCGGCTACCCATCATGGAAGTGGTGAGACATTATGCAGCTGGCTGTACGGCTAAATTTCAGAGCTACCAACAATGAGGCAGAATATAAAGCCCTATTAGCAGGTCTGCAAGCAGCTCGGCATGTGGGGGCAAGCCGAGTCATAATATATTCAGATTCGTAGCTAGTAACTCAACAGGTGACCGGACATTTTGAGGTAAACAATGAAAAGATGCAAGTTTACAAGGAAGCCTATGAGAAGATGAGGAAAGATTTTAAAGAAGTCACAGTCACTAAGATCCCTAGGGCTGAAAATGAAAGAGCGGATGAATTAGCTAAAATAGCCAGCTCCCTGACCACTTGGGTACTTGACAGATCTATAGCACAGACCTTCCTTATAGCTCAGATAGATCTACAAAATAACCTGGGAGGAGTAATTGATTGGAGGGCACCCATAATAAACTTCCTCCAGCAAGGAATTGTACCAACCAACTTAGAAGAGGCGCGTATGCTCAGGAGACAGGCCCATTCTTATGTTATTATTGGGGATCAACTGTACAAGAAGTCTTTCTCCAGACCTCTGCTTAAGTGCTTGAATATGGAAGAAGCAGATCAGGCCTTGCGGGAGATACATTTGGGGTGCTGTGGCAATCATGCAGATTTCTGGCCTACCCTGCGAAAGGATGCACAGAAGCTGGTGAATACTTGTTTATCATGCCAGAAGTATCAGAACTTGATGCACCGACCCACAGAGCTGCTGAGAACTTCTATAGTGTCTTGTCCATTTGACCAATGGGGTATGGATATTGTAGGACCTTTCCCGATGGCTACAGGGCAAAGACGCTTTTTGTTGGTAGCAGTAGATTACTTCTCCAAGTGGGTAGAGGCGAAAGCTCTAGCCAGAATTACTGAAGATGCGGTGATCCAATTCTTGTGGAAGAATATCTTTTGCAGATTCGGCTTACCTCATAAGTTAGTGTCGGACAATGGCAAACAATTTCAGGGACGCAAGATACAAAATTGGTGCAAGGGGTTCGGCATAACTCAGGCCTTTACTTCGGTGGCTCATCCTCAGAGCAATGGTCAGACAGAGGTAGTCAATCAAGAAATAGTGCGAGGGCTCAAAGTCAAGCTGAATCACACGGGAAGCAATTGGGTGGACGAGCTGCCGAGCATTTTGTGGGCTTATCGTACGACACCCCGAGAAAGTACAGGTCTGACACCTTTCCATTTAGTATATGGCAATGAAGCAGTGGTACCTCTGGAGGTCGGGATACCATCCGTCAGAAGAATGATGTATGACGAAGGGAACACAGAGCGACGGCTGGCCGAACTAGATTTCATCAGCGAAATTCACGAACAAACAGCTGCCAGGCTGGAAGCCTATAGACAGAGGATGAGACAGAACTATAATAGAAGGGTGATCCCCCGATTCTTCGAAGAAGGAGACCTAGTCTAGAAGCAAGTGAAGCCCTTAGGGGAAGTGACAAAGTTGGCGCCTCAATGGGACGGACCATACAAAGTTATCAAGAAATTGACATCAGGGGCCTATTATTTGCAGGATGCTCAAGGAAGGAAGCTAGACCGACCTTGGAGTGCTAACTACCTACGGCCCTATCGGGTTTGAGGGGTGCTGACTCTGTTGGTGTAATCCAGGTCAGGCGAAGGGCCTGGAGGCAGTAGGATAGTCAAGTAAAAACTCAAAGATACGTATGTACATGTAAAAATCTCATCAGTTTAAGCAGTTGGTACAGATCATTTAAAAGGGGCAAAGATCTCATCCGGAAAGCCTTGAATGATCTTGTCTTGATCCAAGAAGTCTGCGGGAGGGATGGAGTTCAAGAGGTTCTGTGCGTGAAGTTGTCGGATAACTCCAGCCGCCGTGTAGGGTACGGTTGCAGAAAAACGTGTCCCGGTTTGGGATAAAAATTCAGGAGAGCTCAGATATGACATTCGACTTCGCAGGCAACGATCATTCTCTCCTTCTTGATAGATCGCCAGGGCAGTAGATACTCCCGTCAAAGTCGCCCGAGACTGGGATAGTTCCGCCCTCAGGGCCCTCAGTTCAGCTCCTTGAGTTTCCAACTGAGCTGCCTGAACCTCCAATTTATTGTTCCTCTCCTGCAGAAGGGTATCCTTGGACTATATTTCCTGAGCCTGGTGGGCTAGTTGTTGTTGATACCCTGCCTCACATGCATCTCTCTCCTCCTTCAAAGCTTGGAGCTCATCCTTGACCTGTACCAGGGACCTTTTCTGCCGGTTGGTATGATTGGTTAAGGCTTGGATTTTTGCTCGCAATGCATAACTAGCTTGGGCTGGGTCATTCAGTTGCCGCTCTAATTCAGAGACTCTCTCTCAGAGTTCTTTGCTTTGATAATGGAGGTCGTGGAAAGATTGGTTCAGAACTAAAGATTCTGCATGAGTCTGGATGGAAGATATAACCTTCAGTTGAGACAAACTAATAACAAGCGTAAAGTAAGGAGTACTTACTTTAGCCCAGGACTTCGAGAACCTCTCCATCTGGACTAATGGCGGCGCGCTATCCATTTGACTCATGCTCTCTGCCCACAAACTGCCGAGACAGCCTTTCATCATCAGAATGCTCGTGGGGACGTCATGTCGCCGAGCTAAAGCAGCTTCAGAAGGGATAGTGGTTTTGTAACGATAGCGGGCGGAGGAGGAAGGTCGAGAAGGGCCGGCGGCAGAACCAGGAGGAGCAGGAGGTGGCCCTGGAATGTGCTCAGTTGGCGCTGTGTCATGATGCTCGGTTGAGCTAGTTTCCTCAGCATGGGTAGGGGCGGAGCAGAATGCCGCTGGTCTTCCCCTGTAAGAGTTGGGGGAGGCTGCCAGATAAATAAAACAAGAATGAAGAGGGGAGTGGTGTTAGAGCCAGCCACGGTGGCAACGGGGAGCAATATGATAGTAAAAGGAACAGGATCGAGCGTTTGTGAAGTCAGACCTGGTCTCCGACGCCGTCTGTGAAGCAGGGGCTGGTTGTCAGAGTCAGAATTATCAGAGCAAGGCTGCCCCTGTGAAAAGGCTGAAGCACCCCTGTCTGTGGCGCCCCGACCAGATGAGCCTCGACCTGCACAATGAAGGGCTGCGCGAGCACGTCTAGAGGCCCGGGAGGCTCCTCGGAAGACGCATCTGGCCAGACGACCGGCTTGATCACGACCCCGACCTCGGCTCGGGGCGGCAGGTGAAGGAGAAGCGTTATGTGAGGCGGGGTTGGAAGTAGGCTGAGTCGCTGCCCCAAATGAGGTGGATCCAAGATGAGGGAGTAGCCTCCTCTCCAAGATTACCCGACCGCGCCGTAGTATTTCCATATCACTGAGGGGCAAAGGCAGAACCTCTGAGGCGTGATACAAAACCTCAGCTGTAGGCACCAACACGAAAGGTCATTCTAACAGAGAAAATGATCGAAAGGGGGGGCTCAGCACGAACTTACCTAAAGAGTGCGGTGTTTTAGGAGAAGAGGGGCTCAGCCTGAAATAAGAAAGTAGGTCTTCAGATAGCAGTCTTGTTAGATTCAAGCGCCAATCCTCCATCTGGGTTACAACCATAGTAAAGGGGAGGTCCATATGGAATTCGTCCAGTGCCGGAGGTAGAGGCAGCTCAGATTGCCAATGCATAGGCTAGCCTGCTTCCTCTGGAAACCGAAGAAATAAAAAAAGACCGTCAGCGTGCCGAGCAAGAGCGAAGAAGCAGTGAAAAAGAGGAGCTGACCAGGAAACCTCACAAACTTCGCAGAGTATTACGAAGCCACACAAAATCTTTATGGAATTGGGAGTCAATTGACCTAGGGGGATCTTAAAGTAGCGGCACACTCCAGATAAAAAAGGATGTGGGGGTAGACGAAGGCCAGATACAAATTGTTCAGTAAAGAAAGTACAAGAACCAGGCGGAGGATCGAAGTATAGGTTCACACCAGTAGGGATGATGGGGCGAAAGCTAAAAGGGATTTCATAAGTATACCTTAGGTCATTGATAACCATGATTTTACTGTATTATTTTGATTCATATATGCATGGTTTGATGTTGATTTCATAGGTTAAAATCATGGTTACATCACATTTTGTGCATTGTATGTATTTTTGGACTTAATTGCAAATTACTTTATTTTTATATTATTTGATGCTAATATTTGATTATTATTTTGTAGGCATCAAAGGAAGAGAGTAAGAAGATACTTATAGGTATTACGGAGGAAGGACATTTTCGTAAGTCGACAACGGACGGTTGATACAGGGGCGGAGATAGGCAGGGAACGCCTTGTGAGGATCCTCGAGAATATAACCAGGGGGCATTATAGGAAAGGCAGGGGCTCGAGACACGAGGCGCCTCGTAAGGACAAAGGTGTACAGAAGGGCCATCAGAAAGATAGGCAGATCAGATCAACGGGCTTCATGGACATGCATCAGAGACAAAGAGTAAAATCTAGCTCTCGTCGAGCTCAGTATAAAAGCAATTATTGGAAGAAGAGCAACGTAGCAAAGCATAATAAGCAAAGGCGAGCTGATTACTAGAGATCAGCGGATTAACAAAAGTCGTGGACGACCTGCTAAGAAAAGAGGCAAGCTAAGGATGCATGGAAGGGAAGCAGTATGACCATCCAGATATAAAGGTGGATAAGTATAGTCATCAAAAGTTTAGCATGACCACACAGATAAGTACAGTCATGAAAGATTCAGCATTAGCGTATAAATGTTAACATTACAGCATGTTTCCGATTACGCAACATCCGGGGAAGAGGGCGCAGGGTCATTGGATACTAACGGAAGGAGCACGGGTTCGGCCAGCACTGTGGAGGAAGACGCAAGATCAGCAGACGCTTCAGGAAAAGTAGCAGGAAGAGCCTGGGCAGAAATATTAATGGAAGTCTGGTCGGCCGCAAGGGGAGGAAGATAAGCGAGCTGTGTCCAGAAAAGTGGCAGGGGGTGTCGAGCGTAGAAAACCTTGCTCGAATGCCTGTCTGACCCCGCCAGCGGCCCCGTAACATAGCAGCAAGATCATCCAACTCCACAGCTTTCGGAGGAATAAGGAAGAACGGATATAGGCCAGTCTGTAGGCTTTCAGCCGCCCTGGTTCGCCAGCCTGGTACACTTCCAAACTATTCTTGTTCTCGGCAGCCTCAGCGCGGGCCACGGATAAGTCGTTTTGGCCCTGAGATGCTGCTTCCTGGGCCTTCAAGAGATCTGCTTACAAAGACTGAAGAGTAGCTTGGCAAGTTTCCCATTGAGTTCGCATGGTTGCCTCCCGGGCAGCGGAAGCAAGAGCCAGAGCCTGGGCATCGGCCAGTCCCATTTGCAGGAGCTCCTGACTTTGCCGTAATAGTGTCAACTCAGCTGATCGGGAAAATAGCTCTGCCTCTTTATTTTTCAGTTCAGAAACTGCCGCGCGATGGCGCTCCGCTTCAAAAGCCAATGAGGATTCACTCGTCTTTAAGGCCGCCTCCAACTTTTGTAGCTTATCGAAGGTGGCATGGGAGATGGCTCGGGCAGAGGCCGTAGATTCCCCAGTGGCACGCAGATAGGCATCCAAATTTCCAAGTGAAGGCTCAGGAGGAGCTGAGGAAGCCACAGGAGGCTCTAGTTCCCGAAGGCGGGCCTTGAGCACCACATTCTCTCGCTGAAGCTCGGCCGCTTGTTGAACGACACTCAAACTCACGAAACAGGTCTGCAAATGGCCATAGGAAGGGAAAGGGGGTTATAGAAATGTATGCATACCCAGGAGAAGAAAAGGAGCTTACCGCTACCAAGGAACGGGTAATTTGATCAAACACCTCCAAAGGGGAACTGCTCTCCCAGAATTGACGATTGGCTGATTGCCAAGAGGTGGCCAAGTCCCCATAGAAATCAACCCTACCAAGGATAGAAGATAGGGCGGCAGTGGGTGCATAAGTCGGATCGGTCTCTGAGGGAAGTCTCCAGGAAGCCTCGAAAGCTAGCTCTGTGGAAGGCAGTTCATGGGTCGGTGTGGCTGAGCTTGTAGGCATAAGAAGAGGAGAGGCTGAGGGAGTCATCGAGCCCTGGGGCTGATCGCTAGAGGATGAAGACGGGGCAGGTAATAAGCTCTGGATCGGTACCGGAGCTGTCACGTCCAATGACAGGTCTGCAATTTCCAGATCAGAGGCCTTCTCCTGGGCCAAGCTTGTATCCGAGGACCTAGAAGGAGAAGAGATACCAACTACACGTTGACAGTGAGGGGGTGGCGGAGAAGTTGCGGTGACCGGTGCCACTCTTTTGCCCTTGTGCGCAAGACGCAGCTTCATAGTAGGAAGGGGAGAGGGCACTTGTCCTGCTGGCGATGGCTCAGTTGCAGGTCGATTAGAGACTCGGAGTAGGGCTGAGTCTGCAAGGCTGGGGCCAGGTGGTTCAATAAGTGTCGAGGTGGCTACCGCATCAGAGGTTTGGGGTTCCAAAGGCTGCAAACCGACGGAAGCAGTGGTATCAGAAGATAAGCCTTGTGTTAACTCTTCGTTCAGAGCTTGTAGAACGACCACAGATGGTTTTTCCTGGCTGGCAAAAGAACGGAGAATGACAGCCACTACAAAAATAAGAGGAAAAAGCACCTCAGTTAGCGAAGAACGGCATATAAAAAATAGCAACTTACCAAAAGGAGCTCCGATTTCTGTTGAAATAGGGCTAAGACCAAAAGTGTACAGAATGCCTTCTAGCATCAGCACGGACAAGCGAACAACAACACCGGTCAGCTTGTCCGAGGCTGTGGAGCAGGCAGATTCATGAACATGTGAAGGGAAGTCCGAAGGAAGGATGGAACGCCATTGGGAAGGCCCAGCTAAGGGGACGGGGGGCTTAAGAAAGAAAAAGCGAGATCTCCAGCCTTTATTGGAAGAAGGTAAGTCATCAAAAAATTTATAGCCCGGCTTGGCCTGTACGTTGAACACCCCCGGCTCAGCCCGCCTGAAGGAATAGAAATGATGGAATAGTTGAGCGGTCAAGGGAATTTGATAAATGCGGCATAAGATGATGATTCCGCAGACGGCTCAGAATACATTGGGGGCAAACTGAGAAATGTCGATGCCGCAATACTGACACAACTCGAAGAGGAAAGGATGTAAAGGAAAGCGAAGGCCGCCTAAGATTTGATCCCTAAAGACAGTGACAAAACCTTCGGGAGGGGAAGAAGGGTGTTCATTTGGCAAAGGGAGACGAAGCTCATACATGAAATCTAGCTTCAAGTGGGATTGCAGTAGAGACAGGTCATGATGGTCTAAATCAGAGATGTAGCATGAATACCAGAAGATTTCCTTACCATCCATGATTATGAGGAGTAAGCAAGTGAGGGGGTCGGAGACGAGAGGGGTCACAGGTCGGGCGCAAGCAGGAAGACGAAAAGTTGCACTACCAGAAGCGACCACGAACGAAAGGAAGAGGATAGCGAAGCGTCAAAGTGAAGACGGCGGACTGCCTTTAGGGTTTATAAAGCTCATTCATTCCTAGGAAACATCGAGAGTCAAGCCAAGTATCTTTTTGGGTAATACTCCCCAGCGCCGTCTGATAGGAAGTAAGCGCCGAAGGGTGCGAAAAAGGGTCAGAAGCTGGCGTCAGGAGGCGTGAGCAGTAAAGGCGTCGAACAGGTGTCGTCCCGGGAAGAAGTGCATTAAGGATTGACATGGCAAGGCAATCATGAAGGGGCGTGACCTAAAAAAGATGCATTCTTCATGAAAGGCCCGAGACTAAGCGGGAAGTTTCATAAAGCTGCAGAATCCAGGCAATTCAAAAGGGCCGAGAATGAGACAGGGCAGGTGATAACCATGATTTCATTGCATTATTTTGATTCATATATGCATGGTTTGATGTTGATTTTATAGGTTTAAATCATGGTTACATCATATTTTGTGCATTGTATCTATTTTGGACCTAATTGCAAATTATTGTATTTTTATGTTATTTGATGCTAATATTTGATTCTTATTTTGTAGGCATCAAAGGATCTTAGATTTGGATCTAGTTGGACCGAAATTGGGCTCGAATCGGAGTTTAAACAAGAAGATCAAGCTTTGGGTCGATTTGGGCCGTTTATCAAGAATAGGACAGATCTAGACCATCCGTTGAAGATATGGCCGATCCAACTTAATGGGGAGCAGATCTGAGCCATTGATGAAGATCCAGAAGTTTTGATGCAGATCTGAGTTCATCTAGCTATTGATCCAGCCCAACTTAATCTGGGCCGTTCATTGAATACTGTGCAGATCCGGGCCATCCAGTGATGATCTGATCGATCCGACTTAAGGGAGAGTAGATCCAGACCCTAGAGCAAGATCAGTACCTTCAGATCGGATTTTGGGCAAACTTTCACCGTTGATTTAGCTCCAAATCAATCCCAGCCGTCCGTTCAGATCCAGATCTGCTTCAAAACAGAAGCTACAGTACCTAGCTTCCTTCGTCGATCTCTCCACGCACAGCAGCTTCATCCCGGCGGCATTTCTTCGGATTTCGACCCCTTTCCTTCTCCGATCAATTCTTTCAAGCTTCAACCTCATTGTAGAACTTCATTGCAGCTCATCCCGATCTTCTGGAGCCATCGAAGGGTGTTCCCTCCGGTGGAATTTGTCTCTTGGATCTTCTCTGTTTCAGCGCGATTTGGAGGTGTTCCTCCAAATCGGCGACTCCGATTCACATCAGCGACTATCGGCGGTGGTCCTCCGGTGTTCCTGAGCTCCATCCGACAGCATACCATCATCCGCAACTTTATCCCAGATCCAGAGCTCAGATTTGCAGATTTTCGGACCATTCTTGGGTTTAGGGTTGTTCTTAGCTCGTCGGGGGTGGTTCGTCGGTGTAGCTGAGCCTTCCTTGAGCTGAGACGCAGCTGAGATTCTCCACTGAGGTCCGAAATTGGGTGGTTTCGATTTCGGCCTCTTGTGTGACGGCAAGAGTGTGAAACTTGTATGGATTGGTTAGGATTTATTTCGTTTTATTAGTGTTCTTATCATTGCAATTTAGCATTTCTTTGTTTTGTTGAAGTTTAATTCATGTTTGGTATTTAGTTTAATTCTTGTTTAATGCTTAGTTAGTTGTTAAGTTTTAAATTAGGGTTTAAATCATGCTTTAGATTAGATTTATTTCTGTCTTGTAATTTCATATGTAGTTTAAGTGTGGTGATGATTAAATTATAATGTAGGGTGACAATGCATTATGGTTTGATTGTTGGCACACAAGTAGATTTTATTTGTTTAGGTTTCACTCTTATGCTTTAGATTAATTTCTTTATTCGCTGTGCTTGTTTTCATTTGTTAGATTTAAATTCAAGCTTTAAAACCCCCAACTCCATTTTATATCGAAAACCCCAAAAATAGGAATAAAAATACAATCCTAGATTACATATCATCGTTGGTTCCTCGAGAGCGATCCTGGGCTCGTTACTACAACATTATTGCTTAATTAAGGGGTTCAGTGAATATATACATTTGTACAATTTGATTAGCGGATGTGACAGATTCGCTTTATCAAATTTTGGCGTCGTTGCCAGGGATCACGTTAATATGCAATGTTTAGTAATTTTAGGATTGTTGTTTTGATTGCTTTCATGATTATATATTCATGTGTTGATTTTATTTGTTCCTGAGTCTTATGATTTTATTTGCTAGTGTTTCAGTGTAAGAACAGGAAATTCATGTGACCATGGATCCATATCATCAGTATTTTGGAGATGGGATGGAGAATTATTTTTATCAGCCTCAGACTCAGTCCTATCAGTCCTACCTACCTATGGAGCAGCGGAATAGGTATGAGGATGCACAAGAACAAATTGAAGAATCAATGTGGAAATGCAATGAAGTTATGCAACAAATGAGAGAACATCAAGAGCAACAATTTGCAAGGATACAGAATATTCAGAGTCAGTTAGATCAGATTGCATCATCTATTAATCAGTTACAAGCACAAAGAGCCAGTGAGGAGATGGATTGTGGAGCGCTTGTCAGGCCTGACGCTACTTCTATTTCTTCACAACAATTTTCTAATATTATTTGTGATGATGATGTAATTGTTCAAATTGTTGATTCTACTAATAGTGTTGCTTTAGATGTTGTTGAAGATACAAGTATTGTTGCAGAAGATGATATAAGTGTAGGGGAGTGCTTACTGGAAGCATTACCTCAAGAATCACCAAGAATAGAGGATATAAGTGTAGGGACTTGTGCTACGGAGCCAAGCACCCAAGAATCACTACATGAAGATGTACATTCACCAGAACTAGAGTCTGAGCATTTACTTGAGGAAGAGGTAACAATCACCACTCCAGATACCTTTCAAGATGACAAGGTGAGTATTTTGTGTAATTTTTCAGAGAATTTTATAGAGGTACCATTTGTTGATTTTATTAGTTGTGATTCAATTCTTGATATATAATTTACCCACACTAATATTCTCCTATTTTCTTTTTATCCCACATGCGTGTGGGAGGTATTTTCTTTTATTGATCTTGTAGGAGAACACAAGCTCTCGGAGTGGGTGCTAAAACTGAATCGATTAAGACCTCCAGAAAGAATGGTGAAGGGAAAAAGAATTAATAAGAAGAATTTGAATGGAAACACAAATACTCCACTTCCGGGGTGGCTTCTTTTGTTAGACCTTCTTCAACCACTGGGAAATTAAAGGGGAGTTGGTTCCAATTTTGCTTGTTCTTGCATTTTAATTCATGTTTTGTGTTAATAAATTCGTTATACGTTTCTTTGGTTTAATACTTTGCATTTGCACTTTGTTTTTACATTTTGCATTTTATTTCCACATTTGCTTCCGCACTTTTGCATTTAGTTTTGTTTACATAGCATGTCATTTTTGAATAAAAGTTTCCATGGGAATTTTCTAAGTAATACTTTTAAGATGGTAAAAGTCTCTTAAATTTGATCAACAATTTTAGGTCATGTGACATGATTGGATGCTTTTCTTGCATGATATTGGTTAGTGTGGTAGTGGATTCCTATTTGATCAATTGAGCTTGATTGCAATAAAAATACCTAGAGAGGTCCACTTTAAGCCTAAACACTATTTTATCTTTGTGTGACATGCACTCATAGCAATTGAAACTCTAGAACTTGCTTAGTTTCTTTTCAAAGTCACAATAACATTGGTATGCATGGGAATTGAGGATTTTGTCAATTTGGTTCCCCTTCATACTTTCCAATTCCTTTCCTCACAATTTTCTTTATACATTCTCATCTAGCATTTTAATTCTTGATAATCTTTGCTTGTCATTCTTTTATTGAGAGTTTTGGTTGACTATCTTGATGAGTTAGATTGTTCGATGATGGACAAAGTTGCAAGTGTGGGGGAGGATTGAACATATGTTATGAGTTCATGGAGGTTTCTACTTAATTGATGCCCAAATTCATTGATCCCTGAATTGAAGCTAGTATTATTCTGAATTAGGATGCTATTGAGGCAAAAGAATTGCTAATTTGATAGTTTGGCAAATTGAGGATGCTTTGACATGAGCTAGTGTTGATGCTGGATCAGAGAATGGAATGTAAGTGATACAACAAATATGAAATATAGTTTCAGAAATGAAACTGTGCTTACAGATTTGTACAGGACAGATTGGGTGCCAAATGTACATGTTCTGTCTAGTCAGCAACAATATGAATTTCAAATTCTATCCATTCAGTGACAGATATAATTCTCTTTCAAAGTGAGTCCTGGAAGATTCGAGTTGGGATTGCATTAACTTTTGCATCCTGAAATTTAAGTCTAAGAGTCTTTGAAATTAAAAAAAATGGTGAAATAGATAAGAGCAATTGGAGTTAAAAATCTAAGCTGAAGTCTTTACACCTGAGCTTAATTACATTGAATTTCAGAGATTATAATTCAAGCATGCAACTATGATGGATGTTAAGTTTGGAAAATTGTTTAGCTCCACTCCAGTGCTGCAATCAGATATCTTATAAGGGAAATTTTTGTTAAGCTGAATTCACCATGATACAAGCTGAAATTTCCTGAATTTGCAGATTTTGGCAATAGTGATCTTTATCTTTGTGTGTAGCTGCTGCTGGATTGCTACAAATTCTGTTTGTAGATTCCTAAGGGAAAACCAAAAAAAAAAATTGATACATCAGATGTGTAACAAATTCATCTGCAGTTCTTTGGTGTTTGTGAACTGCATGTGATTTCCAAGGAATATAAGTACTGGATTTGATTTTTGTTGAATTTTGTTACAACGGATTGACCAGCAATGATTCTCTGCAGAAACTGCAACTCACTGTATTAAAGATCAGTTATGAAATTGAAGTAGCAACTTGATCTATTGTGTGCCAAATTCTATGGCAGATTCTAGATGATCACAGCTCCTGCAAAATTCTCCATAATGTCTGAGATTAAAAGGCCATAGCTGAAAGAAGGTGAATGAAAATTTCAAATCTGCAGAAGAAAAAGCGACAATTGGAACCTAACAGGAAACTTAATTTTAGAATTTGTGAAGAAGAAGAAAAAAAAAAAGGAAATCATAGAATCAGTTGCTGCAATTCTGGAACAAGAGCAATAAAACAGTGATGCAAGGAATATGTATCAAGGTGAACAACAGCGGTGTTTCCGAGCATTGTAAGAAGTTGAAACTTCATTGAATTTGAATCTTAGTTTTGATTTCCTGAATGATACAATTGATGCTCTGAACATGGATATTTGAATTTTTGGAATTTTTGTAATAGCAGAATCAGGAAATGAAGTTAGTATCAATTGTGTACCAACTTGGTATTACTAACTTTTTAATTCATTAAGGAAGCATTTAAAGGTATTGTTCTGCTGAAAACAACTTTGATAACACTCTGATGTACTTGTTGAAGTACCAAGATGAACAAGACCTTGTTTTGGTTCTTTACTTATGCAATATGAATGCAATCATTGATTATGTTCAGATAACAAATGCCAACTGCAGAGAATTCTATCAGATTTATACATTACTGCAGAGGAAGAAATGAGTATCAGTGATACTCTAGTGCAGGAAATGACTGTGGACCCTTTTAGTGCCAAAACTTATTGCTGTCTCTTACCATACTCTTGCAGGGCTGAATTTGGTCTGGATCAGTTATTTTCCAGGTTGAAGACTTGATTAATGAAGCAGAAGTTGCAGAATATGAGAAAGAAGCAGCAGGGATACAGATTTACAGAAATGGAGTGAAAAAGTTGAAGCTGAACAAATTGAGCTTCTAGAATCAAGCAGAAGTAAATGTGAACAATGCTGAATTGAGGAAGCTGTAATTATAGATCTTTGGAGAATTGAAAGGAAGAAGTTTGGAATAAAAAGAAAAAAAATAGTAGCATTCTGGATGCACAGTTGCAGATATTGAAAATTCGCATAGTCTGGAGCTTGAAATTGATTTACAGGAATCAGAAAAGAAAAAGGGGCCGTGAAGAATTGCATAATTTGAGTGGCACACAAAGAGATATAAATTTCAAAAGTGTTCCTGAAATTCAGTCCAAGGAGTTGATATCTGTTGATGCTAAAAATCTGTTGTGCTGCTAGTTACCAGAAAAACCACAGAAAACAGAGAGAGAGAAAAATCTGCAGAATGAAGACAAGAAAACAGTGGAGACATTGTATCAAGTTTTTGGATACATGATGAGTTTCATATTTGCATTGTTTTGAGTTCCGAAATGTTTCAATGCTAAAGGATATCTTTCTTTAAGCTTCGGAAGAAAACGACATGGGAGCATTTCACAATATACTGTGAACAGAATTTGAAACTGTGAATTGTTTTGAGCAAGGTGAATGCATCTGTTGGTAATTTGATCTATTGGATAAAAATTCAGAATTTGACTGATAAGAACCTTTACACTCATGAAGTACTAGAAGATCGAATCATTTAATATGAAAAGAAGGAAGGGAAGGATAGTATTTGATACTTCTACATTGTGCTGGCTGGAAACTGAATGAAGCTTTTCTGCATTTTGGAAAATGAGTTATAGCAAGCTTAAGTTGCTTAAATTTAGAAATCTTTGGAGGATGGTTTGATAGGGATCTTAAGAAGTCAGATGTAAAGAAATTGGAATTTTTGGAGGCTAAATGATGATTAGTTGTTAAAGTTCAGAACCTGTATAGAAATTTCAGACAATCTGCAGTTGCTGTGCTATTTGGGTTTGTGTGAGCTAATCGCTGTTAAATTGAATTCCAGCTATTGTTCTGGTCTTGTTAAATGCTAATCTAGTTTATATAAGTGTTTCCAAGATTTTTAGGCTGAGAATTTGATACATAACAGAAATATATGTTGAACCTGAACACTGGTAATATATTCTACAGATTGTGTTTAGTTACTGAATTTATAGTTATTGAAGTTTATATTCGAGCAGAATTTCTGTCCATTTTAATAGATTGTGGGAAAGCTTTGCTGCATATCGAATACAAAGAGGAAATATAATCTTCGGGCAAAATAATTTCTGAAGTAAATTCTGAAACACAATCCAAAAATTGTGTGCCAACTAAGAACCTGCAGAATTGGATTCTGACTTCAAGAAGTCAGATTGGGGGCTAAGTTTTCTTGCTTGCTTACTATTGTCCATTCTTTTTATTTCTATCAAGATTCGAAACCTGGAATTCTGGGAATTGCAGAATTCTGACCTTGGAATCATGTTTCTGAAACTTATGACTAGAATTCTGAATTTCTGAAAATGCTAGCTGGTGGCTGCAACAATGAGAAAATACGCAGGAGATGTGCTAGTTTGTGCCAACCTTTCAATCTGTTTTCTGATCATGAACAAGAATTTGCAAGTGTTGTGTCAAGTTCTTGCAAAGAAGATTTTGACAGCAATAACTAATTCCTTAAATTTCAGAAATATTATACAGTTTTGATGTTTTCTGAATTTAATGCTGGATTTTGATTTCTGAATTTAGGAACTAAGGTATCAACAATGACAGTCTTGATACAAGTTTTGTACTAATTATTTGATCAGTTTTGTCTTCTGTTCTGATTTCTATGCTGTTTGGAATAGAAGGAGTGAATCCTAAGTTGTAATGAATTTTAAGAGAGGTCTTGAATTGAAATAACTGAATTCTGAAACTGCAGCGATGATTCTGTAATTGATGAAGTGATTAAGAAATAGAATTTTCAAAGTTGATCGAAGCTGCAGAATTTGAAGAAAGCAGGATGCTAGGATGTGCATAGCAGAGTTGCAACAGAATTCAGAATTGAGTTCTTGAAATCTTATTGTACACAAGTGCTATTATGTGCTGCAATTTCAGAAGTGGTTTCTGAATTTCTGTTCAAATCAAACGAAAGTCTGTTAATCTTAAGTTGGCTCATAGCAGGAAATGTTCAGATTGAACCAGATGATTCATTGTTGCTTCAAGCTGAAGTTAGTTTGAAATCTGATTCTGAAATTGAATTCTAGCCATATGAAATTCAGAATTTAGCTTATCTTATAAAGTTCTTTGTTAATAAATTGGATACATGTGGTGTTTCATTGTCCGAGACGGCCAATGCTTTAAGTGTGGGGGAGAGAATTATTCTTCATGATTTGAGATTATTTTGAGCTTCCAAATGCTGGAATGGAAGTGTAAGAGCTGGAAAAAATAGTGAAAACAGAAAAAAAAAAAAAAAAAAAAAAACAGAGAAGAGGAAATGGCAAGACAAAAGAGTATCAAAGTTGGAGATTGAGTATCAAGATTCTTTGTTGGTCATCAAATTGAATGGGAGGTTAGCTTGGTGCTTTGAATTGTTAAAAACAAATGGTATTCATCTCTTTTTACATCAAATGGTTAACTCATCAAGTATATTCCTCCAATACTCTCATCTTCTCATTTTCTTCATTAATGCCTTTTCTTTTGCCATTTTCATTCACTTTCACTTGTTCTTTTTGATTCCATTTCAATTCTTGCTGATAATATCCTTTTGATTCATGTATGCTATGTTTATAGTGGTGGAGAAGTAGAAAATAAGCAAGCTTATGGTAGTGAAATGTTGTGAGTTGCATTGAGTGAACTCCACATATATGCAATTTTGAGTGTGAGAGCTAGAATAGGTAAATTCCTTGTGAGATTGCAACTTGCTTAATTTTTCAATTGGATTGAAACTACCATACCTACCGATTATTGTTTAGATTGTATTCATGATTGTTGGTGATCTTAAGATGATCTTAGTTAAATTCTTTTTACTATTTTTTTAGGTATTGCTAGGGAAATCTCTATGGAGATGATTTTTAGTTTTCTTTACTTGCATGGGACGTTCAAGACTAAGTGTGGGGGATTTGATAACCATGATTTCATTGCATTATTTTGATTCATATATGCATGGTTTGATGTTGATTTTATAGGTTTAAATCATGGTTACATCATATTTTGTGCATTGTATCTATTTTGGACCTAATTGCAAATTATTGTATTTTTATGTTATTTGATGCTAATATTTGATTCTTATTTTGTAGGCATCAAAGGATCTTAGATTTGGATCTAGTTGGACCGAAATTGGGCTCGAATCGGAGTTTAAACAAGAAGATCAAGCTTTGGGTCGATTTGGGCCGTTTATCAAGAATAGGACAGATCTAGACCATCCGTTGAAGATCTGGCCGATCCAACTTAATGATGAGCAGATCTGAGCCATTGACGAAGATCCAGAAGTTTTGATGCAGATCTGAGTTCATCTAGCTATTGATCCAGCCCAACTTAATCTGGGCCGTTCATTGAATACTGTGCAGATCCGGGCCATCCAGTGATGATCTGATCGATCCGACTTAAGGGAGAGTAGATCCAGACCCTAGAGCAAGATCAGTACCTTCAGATCGGATTTTGGGCAAACTTTCACCGTTGATTTAGCTCCAAATCAATCCCAGCCGTCCGTTCAGATCCAGATCTGCTTCAAAACAGAAGCTACAGTACCTAGCTTCCTTCGTCGATCTCTCCACGCACAGCAGCTTCGTCCCGGCGGCATTTCTTCGGATTTCGACCCCTTTCCTTCTCCGATCAATTCTTTCAAGCTTCAACCTCATTGTAGAACTTCATTGCAGCTCATCCCGATCTTCTGGAGCCATCGAAGGGTGTTCCCTCCGGTGGAATTTGGCTCTTGGATCTTCTCTGTTTCAGCGCGATTTGGAGGTGTTCCTCCAAATCGACGACTCCGATTCACATCAGCGACTATCGGCGGTGGTCCTCCGGTGTTCCTGAGCTCCATCCGACAGCATACCATCATCCGCAACTTCATCCTAGATCCAGAGCTCAGATTTGCAGATTTTCGGACCATTCTTGGGTTTAGGGTTGTTCTTAGCTCGTCGGGGGTGGTCCGTCGGTGTAGCTGAGCCTTCCTTGAGCTGAGACGCAGCTGAGATTCTCCATTGAGGTCCGAAATTGGGTGGTTTCGATTTCGGCCTCTTGTGTGACGGCAAGAGTGTGAAACTTGTATGGATTGGTTAGGATTTATTTCATTTTATTAGTGTTTTATTAGTGTTCTTATCATTGCAATTTAGCATTTCTTTGTTTTGTTGAAGTGTAATTCATGTTTGGTATTTAGTTTAATTCTTGTTTAATGCTTAGTTAGTTGTTAAGTTTTAAATTAGGGTTTAAATCATGCTTTAGATTAGATTTATTTCTGTCTTGTAATTTCATATGTAGTTTAAGTGTGGTGATGATTAAATTATAATGTAGGGTGACAATGCATTATGGTTTAATTGTTGGCACACAAGTAGATTTTATTTGTTTAGGTTTCACTCTTATGCTTTAGATTAATTTCTTTATTCGCTGTGCTTGTTTTCATTTGTTAGATTTAAATTCAAGCTTTAAAACCCCCAACTCCATTTTATATCAAAAACCCCAAAAATAGGAATAAAAATACAATCCTAGATTACATATCATCGTTGGTTCCTCGAGAGCGATCCTGGGCTCGTTACTACAACATTATTGCTTAATTAAGGGGTTCAGTGAATATATACATTTGTACAATTTGATTAGCGGATGTGACAGATTCGCTTTATTAGCAGGTCAGCAGGAGTGAGTGTCAGATCAGAGAAGTAGCGAGCAGGCCTGTAGGGGTGTTGCTTGCTCGGATCATCCGAGTAAGTAGTTCTGCGTAGGTATCTCCGGATCAGATCATCTAACCAAGCGCATCGCAAGAGCTGCGGGGTCATCACAAACTACGAGGGCATTATGGCCCAAGGGTCAAGTAAGGTTTATGTGCTCCCTTCTTTATTCTTAATCCTATACCATACATAATGCGATTGTAGGGAAAAAAGTGGTGCGGATGAGTAAGTCTAAGGCTAGCAATAACAACCAGATCGACAAAAGCAATTAGGTCGGCATAGGCAAGATGGATGAAAGCGGAAAAGAGCAATTCATCTATACCTTTGCCATTTGGGGTCCAACTAGTTTCGGACCAGCGCCATCGCCACCGGTCTCGGACCGGAGTATCATTACTGGTCTCAGACCAGCGCCATCGCCACCGGTCTCGGACCGGAGTATCATTACTGGTCTCGGACCAACGCCCAGACTCTCGCCTCTGTGCGAGTTATAAGTGAGCTCTGTCTCACGCCCAACGACCTTTCAGGTCAGCTCCCATGTGAGAATCAAAAGTGAGCCCTATGCTCACGCCCAACGACCTTTTAGGTCGGTTGTCCCAGACTCTCGCCTCAGTGCGAGTTATAAGTGAGCTCTGTTCTCACGCTCAACGACCTTTCAGATCGGCTCCCATGCGAGAATCAAAAGTGAGCCCTGTGCTCATGCCCAACGACCTTTTAGGTCGGTTGTCCCAGACTCTCGCCTCAGTGCGAGTTATAAGTGAGCTCTGTCTCACGCCTAACGACCTTTCAGGTCGGCTCCCATGCGAGAATCAAAAGTGAGCCGTGTGCTCACGCCCAACGACCTTTTAGGTCGGTTGTCCTAGACTCTCGCCTCAGTGCGAGTTATAAGTGAGCTCTGTTCTCACGCCCAACGACCTTTCAGGTCGGCTCCCATGCGAGAATCAAAAGTGAGCCCTGTGCTCACTGTTAGGACCAAAAGTAGCTAGAGGGGGGGTGAATAGCTCGTCGCGTGCTCGTCGCTCGGCGTGGCTTGTTTCTTCAAGGATATGCAGCGGAAAATAACAGAAACAATCACACAACGCTAACAAGGTTGGTTTACTTGGTATCCACCTCACAAGAGGTGACTAATCCAAGGATCCACACCACGCATGCACCCTCCACTATGAAAACACTCCTTTTCGGTAACTACCGAGGGCGGAGAAGCCCTACAAGACTCTCAGTACAAGAAGAAAGGAAAGGGAAACAAAATACAAGCGCAAGGCTTACAATGAGTACAGAAAACCCTAACCCTAGCTTCTCTTCTTGCCTTTGATCCGCCTCTTGACTTGGAAAGCTTCCAAGATCCTTCAAGAACTGGCGATCTGATCTTTGAGAGTGCTGTGGAGGAGTTGGCGAGAGATCTGGAGTGAATCGGAGAAGCGATCCCGAAGGAATCGTGCGCCTGCGGCCTTTATCGACGCCAACGGTCGGATCCCGATCGATTCGAATGTTCCCAATCGATCGGGGAGGCTTTGGATCGATCCACGGATCGATCCAGAGCGCCTCTGTGCTCTGGGAAAAACGCCTGGATCGATCCATGGATCGATCCAGCGCTTATCGCGCGAAGCAGCCGCGTCCCAATCGATCCACTGATCGATTGGGACATCTGGATCGATCCACGGATCGATCCAGAGGCTCTCTGTTCGCTAGGAAAGGCTTGGATCGATCCACTGATCGATCCAGCTCCTGGATCGATCCACTGATCGATCCAGTACTTGGTTTTTGCCCAAAACCAAGTCCCAAGCCTACCAAACCAACACCCGGTCAACCTTGACCTGTTGGTACACCATGCCTAGCATCTGGTCACTCCTTTGACCTGCTAGGACTTCCCACCAAGTGTCTGGTCAATCCCTTTGACCCACTTGGACTTTTCTATTCATGCCAAGTATCTGGTCACTCCCTTTGACCTACTTGGACTTCCATCAGATGTCTGGTCAATCCCTTTGACCTATCTGTATTTTCTCGTGCCAAGTATCCAGTCAATCCTTTGACCTACTTGGACCAGATGTCCGATCATCCTTGATCCATCTAGATTTTCCCTTGCCTAGCTTCACTCACCAGGACTTTCACCTAGCTTCACTCACTAGGGTTTTCCATCTGCCTAGCTTCACTCACTAGGGCTTTCACCTGGCTTCACTCACCAGGAAGATTTTCCCTTGCCTGGCTTCACTCACCAGGACTTTCACCTAGCTTCACTCACTAGGGTTTTCCATCTGCCTAGCTTCACTCACTAGGGCTTTCCTTCTGCCTGGCTTCACTCACCAGGACTTCCATTCTACCTAACATCCCAGTTAGGACTTCCCAGTCAAGTATCCGGTCAACCTTGACCTACTTGACTCTTCTTCAATCAATTTCTTATTGTCAAACATCTAAACTCAAACCAAGACTCAGCTTGGTTAACCAGGTCAACCTTGACCTGAGGGACATTGCACCAACAATCTCCCCCTTTTTGATGTTTGACAATACCACAATAATACTTACAATACCACATGTAAGTTAAGCTAATCCCATAGCCTCATTCTTCATGCCACTAGGTAATGAACACATAAGTTAGACTCTTCATTCTCCCCCTAAGAGGGCAAACTCCCTCTAGGTAATGAAAGCCTAACTTACACTCATTCACAGGTCCTTTCATTCTCCCCCTATTGGCACACATCAACCCATCTTTGGGCACACATCAACCCATGTTTGGGCACACATCAACCCATGCCCCAAGTTTGGGTACACATCAACAAATGGATTTGTTGACGACTCTCCCCCTGAAGAGTTGCTCATCGTTGTTCACAACATCACTCGTTGTGATCAACACGATAATGAAGGTCCCATACCCTTCATCTATCCCTAACTTCTCCCTCAATGTAGACAAATACTCAACCTTGAGCATTTTCTAACCACGTGAGTTCCCACTTGATATAATGAGGATATCCACTCCCCATTTCAAGTTCAAAAGCTCATACATGAGCATTTTCTTTAAAGAAGGTTAACCACCTTCCAAGGTTCATGAAAAATAAATTTTTCATGTCTTTAAAGAGTCCCTCCCCCTAAAGACATGGTGGTAACTTCTGTCATTGCACCAACAATGACTTAGAATCCCTAAACCTTTAGGAAACCCAAATTTAGAAGTTTTGAGGTTCAAATACTCAAAATTTGAAACAAACCTCAACCTAAACTTCAATGAAGCCTTCATTAACCAATCCATCCTTGTTTTCACATGAAAACACCCTTTGTATGTATACAAATATATTTTAGGGGTTTGGAATGGTTACCTAGACTCAAAGAGGTTCAAAGATGCTGAAATCAGGCCTTCCCAGCCAAAATCAGCAACTTGGATCGATTGGAGTTGGGTTCCAATCGATTGAACCTTGCTGAATCGATCCACTGATCGATTCAATATTCTTGGATCGATCCACTGATCGATCCAGCGAGCTTCTACTCGCGAGAAATGTCTTCTCAATCGATCGGCTGATCGATTGAGGCACTCCAATCGATCCACTGATCTATTGGAGGCCTGAAATTGCTGAAATTCAATTTCAGCCAATTTCAGAAACCCCTAGAAAATTCTACAAAATTCCAAAAATCATAAAATTTCGTGTAGACATTATTTAGGGCATACTTAATCATGGAAAAATAGTTTTCTATGAAAATACATTAAATTTTCAAAGATTGACACAAACATGAGAACTTGCAAAAACTTTAGTGTTTTCTTCAAGTTTGTGTCTAACTATTCAATGGTGATTACTATCAAAAGATAGCCTTCACCATGGTTTTCCAAAAACATTTAAAAATATTTTCAAAACCAATATCCCATCATGTTCCTTAGGCATAATGCACATGACTTGTACATTAGCTTTCCCAATGATGGGAAAACACATAACTATGTGTTTTGATGAACTTAAAAACTCAAAAGAATGCACTAAATCAACATCTTGAGCTTTGTTCATCATCCTAACATCTCACTTGTATCTAATGTGCACTAAAGCACATACATGTCATCTTATAGTCCTTGTGAGATGTGAGATTTTGGTTTTTGCCCTATTCTAGGGATCATGCATATCTATCTAGGCATTTTAGAGATATTAGACATCCACCTAGGATGTCACTTATTAATAAGTGTTGTTAAATGCCGTTTGTCCTTAATTACAAGGAATTAAACTTAATGCATGATTATGTTATGGCATACATCAAAATGAAATAATTTTCAAAAGAAAATATCCTATAACTACATGATGTATGAATGTCATGACATGGTATTTTTGGACTTTTCATAATAAAACATGAATACAAAAATAAATATGATGTCATGGCATATGATGGGCAAGCAATCATGGCAAGTTTTAGCATAAATAAAAATATATCTAGATTCCCTATCTAAGTATCCTTAACCACTTAGCTACCTTAAAAGATTAAACCTAGATTGCCCTAAATGTTCAAAAAAAATGTCAAAACCTAAATTGACACTTATATTTCTCTTGATTTGTTTATGCCACTTAAAAATTAAGCATATCCTCAAATATTGGCATATTCCATTTTTCTTCAAGAGTAGCATTTCAAATTTAGGCTTAAATTGCCTTTTAATTTCTAAGAAAATACCAAAATCCCAACTTGGTATTTCTTATATTTTTCCAAATTTGTGCCATTTAAAATAAAATCAATTTTCCACCATTAGGCACATTTTACTCTTTCAAGGAGTAAATAATAATTCCATTTCATTTTCAAAGGTTAACAAAAATCTTGAAAATGTTCCTTGAGTGTCAATTTCCTCAAAGTTGGGTTAACTACCCTTCTAATCGGAGTTGACACTCTCTAACCCATCTATGGGGTAGAGAATATGCTTCTAGGAACCCAACACCTATTGGTGCTCCTTGGATGCTCTAGGTACTCACTAGGGATGACTTCCCTAGATACCTTGCTAGTGACCTTGTTAGGCTTCTTAGAAGCCTTAGCCACAATTTCTAGGTCAACTCTAGGGATATCTTCCCTCGTGGCCTTGTTAGTGACTTTCTTAGACTTCTTGGAAGTCTTAGTCACATTGGTGGCAAAAATACTCTTAGGGATGACCTCCCTAGTATTTTTGACTTGACCTCTAGACTTAGGGTTGGTTCCATAGCTATATGGAACCCTATGATAACTTGGCACATCCTTTTTAGCTTTGGGTTTGTATCCCAAACTTCTATGGCCATTGAATGACTTTTGCACCCCTAAACCTAGGCTATGCTCATTTTGCCCTAATAGGATATTTTCCATCCTTTTTAGGGTCTTTTCCATTTTATCAAGTCTTGATCTCAAGACTTGATTTTCTATCATTAAATCCTTAGTATTTGATTTTTCATTTGATCCATGAGCATTTTTGTTCTTGGGCATGTATCTATTATCCTTAGTGTTCTTGCCCAAGTGTCCATCTACCTTCCTAACCTTAGGTTGGGTAGTTTTAGCATGTAGGGCCACATGCTTTTCCTTAAAGCCCTCATGCTTTCTATTCTTATGGTAAATTGCATTAAAATGATAAAATTTTGAACTATCATGCTTTTTACCATAATGTAAAGGGGTAGGCTCAATAAATGTTACATTCTTCTTTACCTTGGAGGCTCCCCCTTGACTTGAGCTTCCTCCATGAGCCTTGACCACCTTCTTCCCCTTAGGGCATTGACTTCGGTAATGCCCTTTTTGTTGACACAAGAAGCACACAATGTGCTCCTTGCTCTTCTTTGTCCCGGGGGTGGTCTCCTTGGGCTTCACCTTGCCCTTAGGTGCCACTTTGCCCTTCTTCTTGGCCAATTTAGGGCACTTGCTTTTGTAGTGCCCATGTTCCCTACACTCAAAACATATAATATGATTTTTATTATTAATTGAAATATTTATACCTTTGCTTGTAGGGGTGGCATTTTCTTTGGATCCGGAGGTAGAAGCTTCCTCTTGATCGGACCTTGATTCTCCTCCATTTGATTTTTCTTGACTTGTGGAGGTAGAATCTTCTTCCTCCTCTTTGTCTCTTGACCCGGATGTAGAAGCTTCTCCTTCTTCTTGATCCGGCGTCACCAAGGATTGCTCCCCCTCAATCCTAGAGGTGGAGGCTTCATCATCTTGAATATGAAACAAGGAGTATGCTCCCTCCTTGTTCCCTTCGTTGCATTCCCTTGAGGATGAAGCTTCTTGGATTTCCTCTTCTTCGGAGGTTGAGCATCTCTCAACCTCGGAGTCCTCCTCTTGGTCTTGCTCCAAAGAGTCACCCTCTCTGGATACTTCTTGCTCTTGTACAGTGGAGGGGATCTCTTCATGAAGCTTGGCCAATTTGCTCCATAATTCCTTTGCATCTTCAAATTCTTCAATTTTGCAAAGGATGGTGCTTGGCAATAAATTGACCAAAAGCTTGGTCACTTTGTCATTTGCATCGCACCTTTGGACTTGCTCCGAGCTCCATTTGCTTTTCTTGAGAAGCTTGCCCTTGGAGTTTGTTGGAGCTTCAAATCCTTCCATTAGAGCAAACCATTGCTCTATCTCCATCATAAGAAAGTTTTCGATTCTTGATTTCCAAGAATCGAAGCTCGTGGAAGTGTATGGTGGAGCCACCCTCGTGTCAAATCCAAGTCCATCTTGGAATTGCATCTCGAAGTTGAGCTTCTTGAAATCTTTGACTTTGACAATTTTGCTTCAACTTCTTCACCCTCTAGCTTTTCTTGATATGCTTGACCCTTCCGGCGATGATTCCGGTGAAGAGCGGCCTCGCTCTGATACCACTTGTTAGGACCAAAAGTAGCTAGAGGGGGGGTGAATAGCTCGTCGCGTGCTCGTCGCTCGGCGTGGCTTGTTTCTTCAAGGATATGCAGCGGAAAATAACAGAAACAATCACACAACGCTAACAAGGTTGGTTTACTTGGTCTCCACCTCACAAGAGGTGACTAATCCAAGGATCCACACCACGCACACACCCTCCACTATGAAAACACTCCTTTTCGGTAACTACCGAGGGCGGAGAAGCCCTACAAGACTCTCAGTACAAGAAGAAAGGAAAGGGAAACAAAATACAAGCGCAAGGCTTACAATGAGTACAGAAAACCCTAACCCTAGCTTCTCTTCTTGCCTTTGATCCGCCTCTTGACTTGGAAAGCTTCCAAGATCCTTCAAGAACTGGCGATCTGATCTTTGAGAGTGCTGTGGAGGAGTTGGCGAGAGATCTGGAGTGAATCGGAGAAGCGATCCCGAAGGAATCGTGCGCCTGCGGCCTTTATCGACGCCAACGGTCGGATCCCGATCGATTCGAATGTTCCCAATCGATCGGGGAGGCTTTGGATCGATCCACGGATCGATCCAGAGCGCCTCTGTGCTCTGGGAAAAACGCCTAGATCGATCCATGGATCGATCCAGCGCTTATCGCGCGAAGCAGCCGCGTCCCAATCGATCCAGAGGCTCTCTGTTCGCTAGGAAAGGCTTGGATCGATCCACTGATCGATCCAGCTCCTGGATCGATCCACTGATCGATCCAGTACTTGGTTTTTGCCCAAAACCAAGTCCCAAGCCTACCAAACCAACACCCGGTCAACCTTGACCTGTTGGTACACCATGCCTAGCATCTGGTCACTCCTTTGACCTGCTAGGACTTCCCACCAAGTGTCTGGTCAATCCCTTTGACCCACTTGGACTTTTCTATTCATGCCAAGTATCTGGTCACTCCTTTTGACCTACTTGGACTTCCATCAGATGTCTGGTCAATCCCTTTGACCTATCTGTATTTCCTCGTGCCAAGTATCCAGTCAATCCTTTGACCTACTTGGACCAGATGTCCGATCATCCTTGATCCATCTGGATTTTCCCTTGCCTGGCTTCACTCACCAGGACTTTCACCTAGCTTCACTCACTAGGGTTTTCCATCTGCCTAGCTTCACTCACTAGGGCTTTCACCTGGCTTCACTCACCAGGAAGATTTTCCCTTGCCTGGCTTCACTCACCAGGACTTTCACCTAGCTTCACTCACTAGGGTTTTCCATCTGCCTAGCTTCACTCACTAGGGCTTTCCTTCTGCCTGGCTTCACTCACCAGGACTTCCATTCTACCTAACATCCCAGTTAGGACTTCCCAGTCAAGTATCCGGTCAACCTTGACATACTTGACTCTTCTTCAATCAATTTCTTATTGTCAAACATCTAAACTAAAACCAAGACTCAGCTTGGTTAACCAGGTCAACCTTGACCTGAGGGACATTGCACCAACACTCACGCCCAACGACCTTTTAGGTCGGTTGTCCCAGACTCTCGCCTCAGTGCGAGTTATAAGTGAGCTCTGTTCTCACGCCCAACGACCTTTCAGGTCGGCTCCCGTGCGAGAATCAAAAGTGAGCTTTGTTCTCACGCCCAACAACCTTTCAGGTCGGCTCCCATGCGAGAATCAAAAGTGAGCCCTGTGCCCACGCCCAACGACCTTTTAGGTCGGTTGTCCCAGACTCTCGCCTCAGTGCGAGTTATAAGTGAGCTCTGTCTCACGCCCAACGACCTTTCAGGTCAGCTCCCAAGCGAGAATCAAAAGTGAGTCGTGTGCTCACGCCCAACGACCTTTTAGGTCGGTTGTCCCAGACTCTCGTCTCAGTGCGAGTTATAAGTGAGCTCTGTCTCACGCCCAACGATCTTTCAGGTCGGCTCCCATGCGAGAATCAAAAGTGAGCCCTGTGCTCACGCCCAACGACCTTTTAGGTCGCTTGTCCCAGACTCTCGCCTCAGTGCGAGTTATAAGTGAGCTCTGTTCTCACGCCCAACGACCTTTCAGGTCGGCTCCCGTGCGAGAATCAAAAGTGAGCTCTGTTCTCACGCCCAATGATCTTTCAGGTCGCCTCCCATGCGAGAATCAAAAGTGAGCCCTGTGCCCACGCCCAACGACCTCTTAGGTCGGTTGTCCCAGACTCTCGCCTCAGTGCGAGTTATAAGTGAGCTCTGTTCTCACGCCCAACGACCTTTCAGGTCGGCTCCCATGCGAGAATCAAAAGTGAGCTCTGTTCTCACGCCCAACGACCTTTCAGGTCAGCTCCTATGCGGGAATCAAAAATCAGCTCTCCCGCGAGAATCAAAAGTGAACCCGGCGCCCACGCCTAACAACCTTTCAGACTGATATGCCTCACGCTGAGCAGAGCGTCTTCAAATAATTAGGTCAACTACATCTGATCTTATTTTAGCTCCTTTATGCAAATTACAAATATACAACAAATATACATGGTACTGAATATGGGAGGTCATCCACCATACCCATGAAGCATCAATATTAACTGCGAAATCAGGTTTTGCCCATTCGTTACAGTTTTAATTTTCAAGTATTGTACTGGTTTGATTATCCAAAATTCATAAAATGAGTCATGATGCAACTCTTATCTCTTACATACGGGTTAGTTTCTAAGAATGCTTGCTAGATGAAAATTGATCAGGAAAGACTATGCAGGAAAAGGACAAATGTAAAAGTATAGCCGCACAGCTCAATAAGTGGGCGATACAGCTGAGGCTACAAGAAGGAACGTCCCGTGGGTCAAGAGCCCCGGAGACGACTAAAGCTCACTAGCTACATTACTGTATCTAAGTTACATAAGACCATTAGGCGATACAGCTGAGGCTACAAGAAGGAACGTCCCGTGGGTCAGGAGCCACTGAGACAACTAAAACCCGGACTAGCTTTAACTCGGGGAAAGGATTGGTTATGGAGCATGAGCACTGCCGTGTGAAGAAATATCTGGGGACTCAGGAGCCTCTGGGGCGTTCAAGGCTCGAGCCATCTCCGCGTGTAAGGATCTGATGACTGTTTGTTGCTGAGCGATCGTGTCTTGCTTAGCGTCGAGACACGCACGGAGGAGAGATAGCTCCGTATCATGCTCTTGCTGCAAACGTTCCTGAAGGCTAAGTTGGTGCTGCAGGCTAGCCTGGCATTCCTCTTTCCTCGCCTTCTCAGCATGCACGCAAGACTTTGCAAGACGATACTGGGTTTCCATGGAGTGCAGGGCAGCCAGCTGACGAGCCCGATCCCTGGACATGCGCTCCAGTTCGCATTCTTTCTCGACAAGTTACAGGGTGAGTTGATCTATCCGCATTTGGGAGGAAGGTTGATCAACCTCATCAGAAGAAGGAGAATGCATCGCGTGGGGAAGAAACTGGTGGAACGCGGGTTATCAAAAGAGAGTAGGAAAGCATGAAAGAAGAAGAACAGAATAAAGAAGTGACTGTAAAGCTGTTTAAAAAGGGGGGTGGGTACCCAAGTCAAAGCAACTACATGGACACGGTACCCCAAGCAACTGGTAAAGCAATTAAAGAGGCATAGTATCCCAGGCGACGGGACACAAAGGTTGGTACGTGAGGCAGGAAGCAGAGGGCGCAGAGGTATGGTAAAACATAGAGATATGCTGAGGTCACAAAGATATGCTGAGATCTTAGAGATGTGCTGAGGTCTAGTCAGTCAGACTGTCGTCCTCCTTCGACTAGACTTGTGGGGGAGGCTTGTGATACGGCTGGCAAAGGAGGGGCCCAAAAGGAAAGGGTGAGAAGGGTCAAGGCCATATAGCGGTCAAAAGTCAAGATGATGTGGCAGTCAATAGTCAAGCTGACTGGGCAGTCAAAGTCAAGCATATGTGGTAGTCAGAGGCCAGGCATACTTGTCGATCAAGGGGGCAAAGTAGTTGAAAGACAAAAGGAGACGACAGGCAAAACGCAGGGTACAGGTCGGGATCGGCAGAGCTGTTTAAAGGCAGCTCGATCTACAGGCCTGCGTTCGAAGGCCCGGAGCATAAGTCACACGGTACAGGTCGGGATCGGCAGAGCTGTTCAGAGACAGCTCGATCTACAGGCCTGCGTTCGAAGGCCCGGAGCATAAGTCACACGGTACAGGTTGGGATCGGCAGAGCTGTTTGAGGCAGACGATCTCCAGCTGCGCATCGGGCCGGAGCATAAGTCACACAAGATGCAGTCGGGATCGGCAAAGCTGTTCGAGAGCACTCGATCTACTGCGTTTGAAGCAGTTACACAGTGCAGTGGATCGGCAGAGTGTCGAGGCTCGATCCTGCGTTCAAGCCCGAGCATAAGTCACACTGCAGTCAGATCGGCAGAGCTGCTCGAGAGCTCGATCTACAGGCTGCGTTCAAGGCCGGAGCATAAGTCACACTGCATGTGTCAGGATCAGAGACTCGTTGAGACAGCTCGATCTACAGGCCTGCGTTCGAAGGCCCGGAGCATAAGTCACACGGTACAGGTCGGGATCGGCAGAGCTGTTCAGAGACAGCTCGATCTACAGGCCTGCGTTCGAAGGCCCGGAGCATAAGTCACACGGTACAGGTCGGGATCGGTTCAGGCCTGCGGTCGAAGGCCCGGAGCATAAGTCACACGGTACAGGTCGGGATCGGCAGAGCTGTTCAGAGACAGCTCGATCTACAGGCCTACGTTCGAAGGTCCGGAGCATAAGTCACACGGTATAGGTCGGGATCGGCAGAGCTGTTTAGAGACAGCTCGATCTACAGGCCTGCGTTCGAAGGCCCGGAGCATAAGTCACACGGTATAGGTCGGGATCGGCAGAGCTGTTCAGAGACAGCTCGATCTATAGGCCTGCGTTCGAAGGCCCTGAGCATAAGTCACACAGTACAGGTTGGAATCGACAGAGCTATTCAGGGACAACTCGACTATAGGCTTCGCTTAAAAGCTGGGGAGCAGGTCTAACAGGAGGAGGTGAGGAGGTAATCATCACATACCAGGGGACATACGCACAGGTAGAGGTTCCTAAACGAGAAGATGCCTTCATAACCAGTAATAACCAGACAGGTGTCTTTCACTACCTGACAAAGTCCCTACGCAAAAGCGGAGGTTCCTAAACGAAAAGATGCCTCCCTAACCAATAGTAGCCAGACAGGTGTCCTTCACTACATGACAAAGCCCAGTGTCTAACGTTTTATGAGATACTTGCAGGTTCTAGAAGCCCTAGCTGGCGCATAAAAAGAGGAGGATTCCTCGTACACGGGTACGCTATCTCATCACTTTTTTCCACAACTTTTCATTTGGAGTCGTTTTTTCTTTCCTCTCTGCGTTTTCTGGGGAAAAAGTACCTGACTTGAGCGTCGAAGGGCCTGACCTGGGGACTTTTTCCCTGGGTTCTGGTTTCTAACGTGAGGAGGGGGGATCGTCTGAGTGTGTGCAGGAGCCTGTAGCATCGTCAGCCGCCCGTGGGAGCTGGATCATCCACGACTTTCCGTCAACATCTAGGCCGCCGTGACCAGTCTTCGTCCGACTCAGCTTTCGGACAGGATCATTCATCAAACTAATGATGTTAATTATAAAACTAGAGTTGCTAAGCAGACTATTGATTTCAATTTCTCGACCTTCTTTGATTATCTAGATTGCCGGAGGTGTTCAGGAAATGTCTTTTCCATATATCCTGATTTACCAGACCCCTTACCTTCTCCATTTGATGTCTCATCTAACTCCATTTATGAGTGCTTCTTCGGCTATCCAAGACCGGGTGGACAAGATGAGTTAGATGTTGATTTTCCTACCTTTGCAGCCCTGAGATTATCTGCCCTAGATTACATTCTCTTTAAGATTGTCACAAATTGCCTTCTGCCAATCACATCTAAACCCTTGTCAGAGATCCGACCATATCACTGCTTGATGCTTTATGGATTGCGTCGGCGTTTTGATTTTGACATCATGTCGAGCATTTATTCATCTATCATCTCCTATAGTGAGCCTAACAGCTTCACCGTTTATATGCCTTATGGGCATATAATTATGGATTGGCTCGAGACCCTATAGATTGATATCTCCAAGGGAAGGATAGTCAAGATGGTGAGGCAGGACTACAGATTTGGAAAACGTGCATTTTCCAAGTCTGGCATCATAGGACAGTATGGGGAGGTTCGTTGGAAGGCTGGGAGAGCACTGGGTGAGTTACCACGGGCACCTCCACGACAGGTTGATGCTGCTCCTCCTCCTCCTGCTGCTGAGTATGGAGAGGCAGATCCTGATCTGCGCTGGCAGATCGCTGAGCTGGAGAGCCGCATCGATCAGCATGATGAGCTGCTGGCCGCTGAGCTCCATGGGCTGCGCGTTCGGATTGACTAGCGTTACGATGATCTACGCAGTCAGCAGTTGGAGACGCAGCAGGTGCTTCTGGGATGGATGGCCAGCTACCCACCTCCGCAGTATTTCTCGTGCTATCCACCTTCGAGCAGCAGCTTGCCGCCTCAGGGACTCATTCCTCCAGCTGATGATGATGATGCTCCTCATATTGAGGATGTTGATTGATACACTTTGTTTTATGTTGGTCATTTTGATTGTCTATGTTTCAGATACTGTTTGATAGATACATGTGTCTGACCTGGATATTAGCTGTTTTCATATATTTATGCTACTCATTTTTCTATTACTTGCTTCTCTTTATGTTTCAGTTCTTATTGGCTATTTATATACTTTTCATATGTCATATCTTGATTGTACACTTAGAAAGAATTCTATGTGGATTAAGAAAGAGACAGTATGGGTTAAGGGGGAGTCCTTTAAGTCTTATTACCTAATTTGCACCTTTTCGGTGTTTGACAAAGGGGGAGAAGATAACTAAGTTTAGAGATGAATGAAGTTTTGATTTTAGGGGAGAGGATAACCTTGAGGATTATTGATTTCCTTACATAGTGTTGTATCCGTCTTAGGGGAAGGATCTTAATTCTCCTAAAATTATGGAAGATGAGCATTTCTGATCTAAACTTAAATCATGTTGTCAAACAACAAAAAGGGGGAGATTGTTGATACAATCTGACCTGGCTGTTGTTTTGATGTTGACACTGATTTAAATTTGTATCAGATATTAATTAAACTTAGATTGATTACTGATCAAGGTTGATCAGGTGGAAGGGAAAATTCCAAGTATGGAAACTTGGCACGCGGAGTCGGAGAGGGCTCGGTAGCTCGTTCTCTGGACTAGGTCGAGAGGCTCGAGCTCGTTCTCGGACCGGACGGAGTCGAGAGGGCTCGGCACTGCTCTCCTGACTAGGCCGAGAGGGCTTGTAACTCGCTCGGACCGGACCGGAGTCGAGAGGGCTCGGCACTGCTTCTCCGGACTAGGTCGAGAGGGCCTCGTAGCTCGCTCTCCGGACCGGACGTGGAAGTCGGAGAGGCTCGGTAGCTCGTTCTCCGGACTAGGTCGAGAGGGCTCGTGAGCTCGCCTCTAGACCGAAGGCTTTAGGGTTTAGGGTCAAGCTCTAAACCTACATAGAGATTGGATCGGTGCTTGACCGATCCGTGATACTATGGTTATCGGATCGGTCACCGGACAATCAAGAACCAATCAGGTAACTCTCGTGAATCAACCTATAGCCTGTCAGGAGGCAGAAGAAGATAGGGGGATCGGTCTGTGGACCGATCCACCTATAGCCTGATCGGTCCACAGATCGATCAGAGCCTTCCTGGACCGATCAGGCTATGGCCTGATCAGTCAGAAAGGTTGTGGATCGGTCTGCTGACCGATCCACAATAATGAATAAAGTTTCTGTTGTTTCTCTGCAACTTCTGATTCGTCTGATTTAATCATCTGCTGTGAGCTTTTCAATTTGCAGGTTGCAGGTATCATACCAATGCTTAAATTCAAATTAAACTCAATCAGGAGAATAAGACAAAGTATTCTTTCTACTGTGTTTCGCTGCAAATGGTGCAATTGGAGCATCAACGTTCACTGGCTGCGATCTGGCTGCGATCAGTTGACAGTCAGCTTGACTCTTGCTTATTGGTTCGAGCTCATAAACACCTGTGAAGAACATGGGTTCTATTGGTGTGAGTTCAGAGAATCAGATGAGGAGGAAGAGTGATTGGCGACGCCTTAGCTTGCAGTAGCGATTCGGTGCAGGTTGACAGTGATTCTGTACAGGTTGAACGCAGTGGAAAAACAGAGGCATAAGAAGAAGGAAGATGATAGAAGAACTATCAATCGATCGAGCAAGTGAAAATATTTTTTTTCGAGCTCTTGGCTGAGAAGCTGTTGTTTTTCCTTCTTGCGCTCTGCTGTCGTCTTCGTGTGGCTGTGAGCGTATTCTTCATTCTTTCTAGCCACTGATTGCTGTAAGTCTTGTGCTTCATTTACATATCTCTGGAGACTTTGTGGAGAGGTTACTCCACCGAGAAGGAGGAAATCTTTAGCCGGAATCTATCCGAGTGTGATCTACCGAAAGATCAAGGAATCGTCCACCTTACGGACACGCCGAGGAGTAGGGGCAAGTTATCCCCGAACCTCGTACATACTGGTGTTAGTGGTGCTTGTCTTTCTTTTTCGTGTATTACATTTTTGTTTGCATGCATATTTCCGCTGCGCTAACGATTTGTAGGAAGAAATTCCTTAAGCGTTTAGAGGAGGCTATTCACACCCCCCCTCTCTAGCCATCCGAAGATCCTAACACGAACTTCAGGTGCTCAGACCTGTCCGAGTGCCCGGATCGCCCTGGGCCAGTGCAGGGTGCCTCTTCGAGCCGTTACAACGTGGATAGGTCTTGGGTCCACGTCAACAGCACTAAAGGCGCTCGGACGAGTCTAGGCACCTGGGCAAGGATAAAGTTTTATCTCCAAGCCATTGCGAAGCTGATAAACTTGTACCGCTGGGGGTGCCCAAATCTATGCGTCTGAAACTGTCACATCATCAAAATGACTATTTCGACCAGTGAGCTATAAATAGAGCTCTGATCCTAGAAGTTCAAAACCTCACTTTCTGTACTTAATTTTCATTCTGTTGTTTGTATTTTCAAGTCGTTCTTTCAAACGTTGTATGGGGCTTCTCCGTCTCTGACTTTGCTCGAAGAAGGAGACTTTGCTATTGCTAATATTGCCTTGGATTAGCAACATTCTCAGTTATAAACCAAGTAAATCTCGGTAGTCTCATATTTTTTATATGCATTTTCTTTTCATGTATTAAAGTGGTGTTTGGTTCTTTCCTGAGAATCGGGATGGGAATAGGAATCATAGTTTTATGGAATGGGAATGGATATGAGCATAGATATCACTCTTAAAAATAATATTTAGTTAGCTGAATATTTTCTATCGGAATAAACTAAAATGTCCCTTTTTACCCTAGAAGAAAATAAGAGAAAAAATTAGATGCAAGATAAAGTTGAACGTGAGAGAAAAATATGATGAGAGAGAAAGTGTGATGAGAGAGAATAAAGAGAGGGAACATGTGATAAGAGAAAATGAAGAAAGAGAGTGTGATGGGAGAGAGCATGGTGGCAAAAAAACAAATACGCTCTCCCCCAGCGCCTCTGCCAACCCATCTCAGGGCCAATACGAAGGAGGTAAATCACGGGCAGCTACTAGCCTTTGGAATAGTGACTAACACATTAGGGAGACATTTACCTCGATTTTACTGAGATTCGAACCCCAAACCTCATGGTGACAATACCTCATGTGCTAGCCACTAGACCATCTCGAGGGGACATGATGGAAGAGAGCATGATGAGAGAGGATGAGGAGAGAGAATGTGATGAGAGAGTGTGTGATGGGAGAGAATGAAGAGAAAGAAAATGTGATCAGTGAAAATGAAAAAAGAGAGTGTGATGGAAGAGATTGAGAAGAGAGAAAGTATAATGAGAAAAATAAGGAGAGAGAAAGCATGATGAGAGAGGATGACGAGACAGAAAGTATGATAAGAAAGAATGAAAAGAGAGAAAGTGTGATGAGAGAAAATAAGGAGAAAGAGTATATGATAGGAGAAATTGAGAAGAGAGAAAGTATAATGAGAGAGAAAGTGTGATGATAGAATAGGGAGAGAGAAAGTATGATGAGAGAGAACAAGAAAAGAGAAAATGATATGATAGAAAAATTGAACAAATATATTAAGAGTATTTTCATCCAAAACTTAATTCTCATTTTCATCAAACCCAAGGGAGGAGGTAGGTTTCATCAATATCCAAATTTTTGAATTTCATTTTAAAATTTTAATTTCATTCTTATTAATCAAACATAAGATTTGGAAATGAAATCATTCGCTCATTCCCAAATCACTAAATTAAACACCATCTAAATATTTATCTAACTCAAGTTGAAAGAACGAGAACTAAAGTTGAAAGAATGAGAATGATCTAAAATTAAACAGCGTCAGATGCAGCCAACAAATCATCAAAGGAAAGCTTCTGAGATGTCGTTCCTTAACATATCTGCCATGGGACCGAACTTTGCAGATGGGTTTTACTCTTGTCTGGTAATGTTCGCAAAGAGGCTTCCTTCCTGATTAGGGGGGTTTGTTGACAGACTGCAATTATGAATTCGGATGATTGTTGAGTTTGTTGAGAGATTGCATTCATGACTGAGGGGCTAATGGGAGGAAAGTATTGCAGATAACACGTCTCTTAATGTAATGCAAAGCTAAAGAGACAGAATACGCAAACATAGAAATAATCCGGCTCAGGAATTTATCTTCTTTTCAATTTTGACATGGGTCCTCATCCAAATCGGATAAACATCATAATTCAAAAGTTGGCTGAATTATGCTAGGAAAAAAAAAGATATCCTCAAACATGGGTCGGTGAGCTGCTACAATGTAACAAAGCATTTTTGTTTGAGTCAAATCGCAGCAAGGACAAATCAGCAAAAATAACGAAAAGATTAGCAATCCAACTCCTGTAAGATTGAGATATGAAAGTTCAAGGACTTACATTTTCTAGAAAGTCAAGCACATTTGCACTAAATACAATTTTAAAATCCAATCTACAAGTAGAAAATTTAGATGGACATGAAAAAGATGCAAACAAATTTAATCGAAGTTTTTATCTCAGAGTTCTTTTAATAAAAACATAAATTCATCTTAAATTTGTAGAAGAGAAAAACATGTGTCAAGAGGATTTTTTTTTTTCAAGCTCAAGGCACATCCCTGTTTAGCCCTTGATCTTACTCTCATTTTAAGCTTGAGACTCATCTCTGTTTAGCTTCCTAGTTCTAATAAGGTATAGATTACTGTCTTTTTTTTTTATTATAATTTTTTAGTCTTCTTTAAATCTGTAGAGCAAAAACAATCGTCTAAGGAGTATTATTATTTTCTCCTTGAATTCATAGATGCTCAAAGCTTCTGCAAAGACTTCAATTTGGAAGCCAAGAACTAGGGTAAGAACTCGGGTGTTCCCGATCATCGAATTAGGGGAAAACCAAATTAGGAGAAAGAATGGCGGTGGAAGAGATTAGATCGGAAAAGAAAAGGCACCTAGATTAAGATCGTCGCTCTCAAGACGATCTAGAAAATCCCAGACTATCAATTTCTGATAGTTATAACAGTCGGGCTCGGGAAATCCAAGGCGATTAAAAGGGTATCTCATCCGGTGTTTAATCTCTAGGATTGCTCTTTTCGGTGTAATGTCTGAAGTTATAGTCCGTGATGTTTTACTCCCTAATCTCTAGTTTTTTATTTCTTCTGTAATTTACACGTCAAATTATAATTAGAATCGGATTAAAATGGACTACAATTTCTTTTAAATTTATTTTTTCATTTAAATTATAATTTGGATCGAGTTAGATGATTGAAGACCACCGACGGTGAACGAGCCACTCATGTCAACTTCATACTTTCCACCCAACCGCTAACGACCTTTAGCTTCCTGACTTGACCTAATAAACTATAATTTAGATGGGAAGTTGATTTGAGAAAAAATTACAATCAATTTAACTAGTTTTTATCCTGCCGATCTGATATACAAATTATATAAGAGACCAATAGAAAACAAGCAATTACCCGATTGAATCTAAACTCTGTTATAACAATTACTTATTATTAACTGTTATAATATGAATATTAAATAAATCAATCAAATCTTTACAATGATTAATAATTATAGTAATTACAGTTTTAATAGTTATAATATAACATAATTATAATAATTAAAGTTTTAATAGTTAAAATGTGAATTTATTAGTTATGAAAAATTGTGACTCGTGAATTGGGAAAAAAACAACCTTTTACTTTTGCCCATAAAAAAAAATATAATGTGTATTTTTAATTACCTGCATTCAAAATCTTTTAATAGTTGATGTAAAATAAAATAAATCAGAAGGAGAGAGAAATTAGGGTAACATCTAACTTTATTAAATATTTTTTAAAAAGGATAAATATTAAAACGGTACCAATTTTTAATTTTAAAAAAACAAATATATAATATAATATATTTCTCATCTTAAAAATATATTTATTCTAATAAAATAATAGATTTAATAACTATTATAATATAAAATAAAAATATTTGAATTTAATTAAAATTATTATTACTATTATGTTAAAATATGTTTTTATTAATTATTTTTAAAAATATTATAATAATAGTAGAGTAAAGATATTTTTAAAATTTAAAATATATTAACGTGTTATTTTTTGTTAAAAAAAGGAGTATTATTTTGTTGTTTTAATTATTATTAAAAAAAAAAATAGACTCAATGCTTTAGTTAGGGCGACGGTCATTTATCAAAGTTTGGTACGTATTTTGACTCTCTTTTTTTTTTTAAGTTAAGTGAGTGTTTTTAATAAATTACCTTTTAAGACTACATTAAATAAGGGTGTTTTAAAATATATTTCTAATTATGATTTAATTATTATTAAAAGTAAATTATTTTATTTTATTATTAAATATTCCCTCCTTTTCTCCGGTATTCGGTGATAATTTAATAGTAAAATACTTTTAGTGATATTTTAACGATAACTAATAAATATTGGAAGCATTTTTGAAAATAACCTTGAAATTAATTTTAATTGACAAAATCTCAGCACAGAGGCCTCTCATTCGATAGCTCAATAAATGGACTCTGCTGCAACTTATTTGGCCCTTTGTTTACTCCCTCGGTGAATAAGTAGCTTCCGGTTCGGACCCATGTAACCGGGTTAACCGGACCGGTGATCGTGGCGCAGCCTATAAATAAGCAGATAGGGAGGTTTTTTTTCGTTTACGAAACCTATTCACCTAAACCTCGATTCTTGTTCTTTGGGCGATTCTTTTTCTCCGGGCGTTTACTTTCGTTCGATGGCTCCTCCGTCGATCACCGGAAAGTCTCCTCCGCTGAGTTTGATCACCGGAAAGCCTTCACCTCTGAGTTTGATCACCGAAAAGCCGGTGATCGTTAGGGTTAAGCGGAAGGCCTTTCAAGCCAAACTCGATGCCTTCTGTGAGTTATTTTTCTTTTCTTTTCTTTTTTCCTTTGTAATTTTGTTTGAATAATATTAAGGAGGCGAAGATAAAGGTTGAGGTTTTTTTTTTGGGGGGGGGGGTTTTATGTGGTTAGGGTTGGAGATTGATGAAAGGCCACATAAAAAAGTATTCTTGGGTCTTGGAAATCTCTCCATATCTGATTGCGGCACAGGAAAAGGTTAACTTTCTTCTTTTCTTTTTACTGTTTTTAATGGGGTTATCATAATTTCAATGCATGCATTTATTGAGTTGTTGCTACTTGAAAATGGAGGAACTCTAAAATGGTTTCTAGATATAATCTATGTTCTTTATGTGCTAGGGACTTGGAAAGAACGAGTCAAACTGAAATGGGGTAGCATATATTAATAATCTGTTAGTAGCTTATATTAATTTATAAATTATATTGAATATTTATAGATTTTGTAATCATGATTTCAACAAGAAAAATTCTCAATTAGTCATTTTGATGCTGTGTAGCCCTCACATACATATTAAGATTTCTGCTTCATGTCTTGTCCGATCACAAAAATTTCTATTCTGTCTCGTTGTTGTAGCAAGTACACCCTAGTTCCCAAAATAGACAGTTTGTTGATTCTTCATCTTTTGTATTTCAATCTCCTCAACTCTGAAAGCTCCAATCCTATAGATTCATTTGTTATGTCTTATTTTTTCCATTCCTCATTCATGAAGAAGTTTGTGCATATAAGTGCAGATTGAAAGAAAGTAGCCATTTTATGGGCTTCATGAGAATAGCAAAAAATAATTTTCATAGGCAATGCCATTTATTCCAAATATGTGATGTAGTCATTGAACTATTCAAATGAGGTAAACAACAGAGAGATAACTTTAATATGTGCACTAGAGTTTTATTTGGTATATATCGACTTTACTTTATGACCTCAAAATTCTTAATAATATTCAATGCCCATGAAGAAAATATATGTTTCCAAATTACATAGAGTGAACTCTTGCAACCACATTTTGGTCATTGTCCAATTTATAACATGATCCCATGTTTTTTGACTAGAAAATTCATCACCGTGGAATGATGTTTTGATCTTTTATGATTCCTTTTTTTGCTTTACTGGAAACTTAAAGTGACATTAGCGATGACTATGTTGTGTTAGATATCTATAGCTTTCATTATGGTTGTTTATTGCCACCACAAACATGCTACCTAGCCTAAGCATTGGCCAATCAAATGTTTGATCTTTTCACAAAATATTAGTCCCATGTTATACTCTTGTTGGTCATTTTGTCTTCTAATTGGTGTTATATATGCTAGTTTGGTTGCCTTTTTGTTTAAAAAATGATTTGAAGATAGAAAATTACTTGATATGTAGTATTTTTTCCCCCTTTGAATTGGGGGCAGTGATGCCATGTGTTCAAACACTTAAACATTAGATAAATGGCAGACACTTGATCCAGACAGAACAGATATAGTGGTGGTTTTTTGAGAAATTTTTGTTCATTAGGTTAACATGAAGATCTATCATGTAATTGTTACAATAAAGTGATCTTTGTATTGGATTATTAGGTTCCTTTTGTCTTCATGTTTTTACTTTTCTTCTTGTAAATTGTAATTCCTAAATCACATGGGTTGAGTTTTTCCCTTTTGGTGAAAGGGAATCATGAACTCTTGTATAACGTCCAATGATGTAAATATAAAGCTATGGGAAAGACCTGAGTAGTTCCTTATAAGTTTGTAATTGACAGTTTTAAAAATGATAACCCCTCATGTTCTGTGTTTTGCTTTGTAATTTCTGATAAGTAGCTTTGATTGGCTGCCTATTCCGTGAGGTTGTCTTTATTCTGTGAACATATGTGACTGAAAATTCTCATCAATGAGGCTTCTAAATTGCAGTTCTCAATGAGCTTGCAAGTAAGAAGATTTTGGTTCAGCATCTTGAGACAGTTGGGCACTCCCAGTCTGTCAAAGATGTGCTGCATTCTTTTCTGGTTAACACCTAATCTCTGTTACTCTCTGTATACTCCTTTTTCATTTGATTTGAGAGGTGGTTATCTTTTAGCATGTTCCTCTTTCTTCCACTTGTTTACATTAACACAGTTTATGATGCTCCTACTTGCAGTAATCATATAATCTAATAATTTGTTTTAATTTGTAATCATTTTTCTTCTATAGAGATATGAATGCCCTTTTGCCTGCTCAAAAATGATGTTTTTGAAGTATAAGTGTCTGATGAAGGCCCGAATTTTTAAGGCTTTCTTATGTCTATTTTATTCCCACAATTATTCTCTCTTTGTTATAAAAAAAAACTTTGATTCTGTTTACCAGCCAAATATTTCCTTGGATATTTATTGTTCCATGGACAGGATTTTCATAGATCTCTTGCAAACATATTGCCTTGCACACCTAAGATTATTGAGTTACTATCATCTTTCCTTTATCTGTGTGCTGTAGAGGTATATGATATAACATATTCCGCCATTTGAACATCTAATCTCCCATTGTAATTCATTTATTTAGACTTCATCTGTTGAATCTGTTAGTAATCTTCTTTCTTTCTCTCTCTCTTTTCAACCCGCAGCAACCTTCCAGAAATACAAAAGAATTTAAGGGGAGATCTGACCGTAGAAGTTTGTATAAACCTGATAAGGTAATGTTATCAATTCTATTGCCTATGTTACATCATCAAGGATATGATGTTACTCTAACCTAATCTTGCGGAATTGTTTACCATTTCACTGCTGCATTTTTTTCCTTTGATTTATATTTGCTATTATCGCCACTACTAAAATGACACAATATTTTATGCAATTTCTGTCATGTATTATATTATGATTCCTACCTTAATCATAAAAATTTCCTAAAGAATGTTTTTTCAGCACATAATTCTAACATAGAATTGGTTATTAATCTTTTGTAAGATTCACATTACAAAGAGCTGAGGAAATTATTCTATCAAATGATATCGAGCATGTTTTCTAAAATCGCTTGCAAAAACAAATTATTGGACACTTTTTTTGCTATCATCCCTGGCCTTTCAAAAAAAAAAAAAATGGAAAATGCATAGCACTTGATTTGCCTACTTTGATGCCATTATTATTTTTTCTAGTTTAATAACTTTACTTAATCTTAGAAATATTCAGCAGTTTTGCCTCAAATTATAGATTCATTCTTGTTGCACTTTCTGTGCCTGCAGAAACATGATCAATTACGGTCCAAGGCTATAAAAGAGCATGAGGTAGATCATTACTCCGTCATGATATTGAATTATTATTGCAATTTCTCCAATGCATGAAACATGCACATCTGAATTTTTGTGTTAGATGTCTTCTAATGTAACATTTATTTTACATATCATAATTTTTAAGTAGATACACTAGTTATACATATGACAGGATCAATAATGCAGTTATACACATGACAAGATCAATTATGTGTTTGTGATAAAACAGTTTTTCATTGTTATAGTGAGTAAATGTAAGCACAGTTTGACTCTTATATACTCTTCACATTTGATTATCATATGTATAACCAAATCAATTGCTCAATTAGTATCATAAAGTTTTTATTCCTTTTGATGTATAGGATCCACTTGAATATTTCGAGATCATTGGAATGATTTTGACTATCAGTTGTTTGTTTTGCTCATTCATATTGGTTTTATCACGAGATGCTTCATTGTCAATTCATTGCTAAAATTATGCAACATTGAATTTGGATGATTTTATTCCCAAGATAATGTAGCTAAGTCATATTAAATCTTATAGGATCTCACTAGAAGTTCTCGATTTGAACAAATATGGAAGAAAAGGGGAAGCATAGATGAAGAAGAATACTCTTTGCATGAAAAATGTCATTTGTATGATGTTGTTCGAGTTGATGCTGAGGATGAAACTCACCAAAGGGTGCCAAAGGCCAAGTAAATTTAATATTCAGTATTTGTATTGCTTCTTTAGTGTATCTTTCTGGTTTATATAAGAGATTCTTGAATGCAGAGATGCTCCTGAGGTTGATGGTGCAATGTTGGATAAGTATTTACCACTTCTCAGGGAATTCCTTCCACAAGCAGTTGAAGAGATTGAACATTACAAAGCAACTACAGAAGGTTCCATTTCTCCACCATCCTTAATCTTCCAGTGACAAATCATGTTATATTTTAGTCTTCTATATCATCTAATTATCAACTTTTACTCCTTTGTTTTGACATGATAAATAATATATTTCTTTATTAGCTAAATTAGACTAGCTTATGCTCCTAAAACTAAATATTCGTTTTTTTATCAGTTTAGCTTTTTGATCCTTTTGTTGCTCGGCTAATTTGACATCCGTTTAGAAAATTGTACCTTACTAGCCTGTATATATGATGAATACAGGGTGACTAGCCTTGGGATCACAGAATCTCTTCTCCATTCATTTATTTCCATAAACCACATCCATGTGATGCATGTGGAAGAAGAAAATCTTGTCTGGAACCTTAGTGGATTAGGAAGATGGGTTGTAACACACGGCATAGAAAATTTGTAGACATTGAGATTTGCTAAATCAGTTTTTTTTTCCCTTATTTTAGACGCTTGAAAACAAAAAATCCAATTTAGATTAACTTTATATGTAGTTTAAGATCTTCCATGAGATTCTTTATGATCTCATTGCTAAATTGTCCCTTTTATTTCTTTTGAACAGATAACTTTGTTTACGACATATATACCCATGAAGTGGGTGTGGACACAGACACGGATAACATTGATGAGTATCCATTGTATGAATTTGGACATTTGATTAATCTATACTTACAATTGGATTTTAATTTTGATATTCATTATGTATCATTGCTACAGAGTGCAAGTTTATATGGAGGACGACTATGATGATGGTTTATCACAATCTGATTATGAAAGTGATGATTCAAATGGTATGACTGTATATTTTATTTCCTCTTAATCTGACTCATATTAATGTTGGCAAATATTAATACTTGTTCATTTGCAGCTGAGAATAATCCATGGAATGATTATTGTGATGAAAAGATGTCAGAAGATGAAGATGAGAATGAAAGTGCTTTCACTTACTTTGAAGATTCTGACTCGAATTATGAACAAAAAGTTGCCAGTAAAGAGGATGATCTAGATAACTGGAGATGGGATTATCGTTAAATTTGTCTATTGAACATTTGTTAAGTTGAAGCAATCACTTCAGAAGCTGAAGATGAGAATGAAAATCCTGTCATTGATTATTAACGACAAGTTGCCAGTGAAGAGGAAAGGAAAATCGAGAGTACTGGAGATGGGAATATGTCAATTCGTTTGTTGTGCATGCATCAAGTGGAGACAAACACTAGTAGTGATTGTCTCATTTTGATGTATATTTTGTGGTGGTCGATTTTTTTTATAAACAGACAGCCAAAGTTGGCATCTATTATTTGTTGTGTGTTTGGTGGTTAATGTAACAGAACAATGTCCTCGTGTAAATATTAATTTTTGTGCAAATTAATTAGAAATCTAAAAATTTAATTTTTCACGCTAAATTTGCATAAATTTCACAATTTAAAAGTCGATAAGCTACTGCGCCACTACGTATGCAGGTGTAGATTACAACATTTCTTGTGATAATATAGACACTTCTGAAGCCAAAACTTATATTTCCATGTGATAATATAAGCACTTCTGAAGCCAAAACTTATATTTCCTTGTGATAATATAAGCACTTCTGAAGCCGAACTTTCATTGGATTACCACATTGTAATCAAAGCCACGAGTATCATCCCCTTGCTGCTAAATTATCTTTTTCATGCTGGAGCTGCGTAGAAGTTTTGATTTATGGTATGATTATGGTACCGTATTATAATTTGTCGATATAATTTTAATATTTTTTAAATATAAAAATATATTGATTAAAATTTTTTTAAAAAAAAATACCGAATCACACATCTCCGTAGGATAGATAAATAAATAATATTATATATATATCCCAAGTTATATGAAGGAAGATAAATCACGAAATTAACTTATAGCCGACCGTCAAGTTGACTAAGGAGAGGAAGGAATTTTTTTTCCCTAAGGGCATGCATCCGTCGAGAATTAATCTCTTGTTCCATTATATGTTCCATTATAGTAAGTCTGTCACTTTCTAGTCAACTGGACATTTTGTGGGAAAGATAGTTTTATTAGACTTTGATTATGTTTATTTAGATTATCCAATTTATAATTATGAGTTGATTAAAATTATTAACATGAATTTAATCTTAGCATATTTTCTACATCCACTCATGGTGTCCTCGCCGCAACCTACTCACTCATGGATATCCTCGTCATGCGCCCACGGGCATCCCCGCATGTGTCCACCAACATCTCCACCATGCATCCGCGAATGTCTCTATCGTGGCCCGTGCGTCCATGGGTGTCATGCCACAACTTGTGCACCTACGGGCATCACGACAGTGATCCGCAGAAGTCGCGGCATCTCTACGACCCCACGATGCCGACGTCGGACGATAGATAGAATGATAAATTTCATCCATTTTATCTGACACATAATGAAATTTCAAACCATATCCTTCACCCTCTTTACCAAAATAATCACAATATATCAATTTATTAAGAACAAAAACAAATAAAATCTATTATTTGGAGGCAAAGATCATATGTTCTACCTCAGAATAAGAGCCGTTGGGGAAATTAACATGTAAGCCTCGATGGTTGACCTGAAGAATTAAAAAGAATCCGAATGCATGAGGACATGGACGGATCCATATCATACCACCCCAAAGTCCAACCTGTCTTTCATTTCTGGAGTCGTCCTGCAATACATAAGATATTTGGAGCTTGACAATATAAATAATTTTTTTTTCTAAATTTGATTTAAAATAAAATTTAAGTTTAAGTTGGATTCAAATTGTTGTGAACTTTGATTCCAACATATTTTTGAAGTATAATTAAAAATGATTTAAATTGAATTTGATTTGAATTATTTGAATCTTAGTTTAAATATATTTAAATTAAAATTGTATAAAAATAAGATTCATCAGCTCAATTTTTTTTATCAACCATCTATTAAAAAAAATTCACCTATAAATTCATCTAAACTAGGATTCGATTATTAGACATCTGGAAACACAACAGATGTTGTACCGATGCACCATTATCCGGAGGTAACGTGGTCTATAATTAATTGTTAGTTTACCCTGGGAGTTTTTCTATTTTAACAATTTACTTTCTTGAATTTACATTTCTGTTCCAATTTACTCAAAATTTCAATATCTTTATCAATCCAAAATCACCTTTGAAATCTACGAAGCAAATTGAAAATTTTTAAATTAAAGGACGAAAAAAATTAGAAATTTTGAAAAGCAAAATGACTTTCTTTTTATTGAATTAATAATGAGGCATTTTGTCCTTTTCCCAAATGTTTAAGTAAAAAAAATGGCACGAGAAAACTCAAAAAGCACAAGAGACTTTTAAAGAGAAAATAGTCTTTCCAGATTAAAATATGTCAAAAATTATTTTCCTTTAATTTGGTGTGAAGTAGAAAAATATATTTTTTTTACTTTAATGAATATTCTTGAATATCTAAGCTTGAATAAGATTTGAGTACCTATTTATCATGACGAATTAGATTTAGTATCATTCATGATTATATATAGAGATTCAGACATACACATGCTGCGATTCAAATCCGTGACTATAAGATCATACATGACTAGATTAATTAAATGGAGATAAATGTAAGTTAGGTATTAGAAAAATCACGAGCACTTAATCTAATATCATCCCTAATTCGAACCTCGACCATCCCATCAAATCTCTATCCACTCGACTTAATTCAACTAAATCAACCAACTCAAATAAATCATATAACTCTCCCAATCCACCTTGGACCTGTTAGTTGCTACTTGAAAAATCTAGAGGTTCCACTGTACAAAAATTTTGTACAAAGATCCGAACCTTTTCCTAGCTACCATGTGTTCTTTTAAATTAAATTTTGGATCGCCTACGAAACTTAACACGTTTGATCTAAAACTTAATTTATTTGTTCTTTTAGGTTTAGACTTGGATCTCCTGCGGAACTTAACACGTTCGATCCAAATCACCTAAGTTATTAATTCCATTAAATATTGATTTCCATAATTGGTTCCCAGTACTGACGTGGCGAGGCACATGACCTTCTTGGATATGGGAGCAACCACCACCGACTAGACAAAACCTTTTAAGGAAAGCTAATATTTAATTTCCTAAAATAACTTTAGGTTAACCAAAAAAAACAATCAAATCACAAGGAAAAGAAAAACAAAAGAACACAACATCGAAAAACATATTCGAAATACTAGAATCGTAAACCTCTTGTATTTGGTTTTATTTCCAAAAATAACTAGTATGATGCGGAAAGGAAAAATTACTAGTTATACCTTCTAGAAAGACCTCTTGATCTTCTACCGTATTCCTCTTCTAACCTCGGACGTTGTGTGGGCAACGATCTTCCGAGATGAGAAACCACCAATGCACCTTCTTCTCCTCCTAGCTAGGTTCGGCCAAAACAAAAGAGCTTCACCAAGGATGAAGAAAAAACCACCAACCAAGCTCCAAGGGATACAAGCTTTCTCTCCTTCTTCTTCTTCTTCTCCAAGTAGTATCCGGCCACCACAAGAGCTCCAAGCAAGAGGAAGGATTCGGCCACCACAAAGAGGAAGAGAGGGAGAGAGGTTGGCCGGCCACACCACCAAGGAAAAGAGGGAGAGAATAATAGAAGTTGTAACCCATGAAGGCACCCCCACCCCTTCTTTTATATTCCTTGGCTTTGGCAAATAAGGAAATTTATTTATAATAAAATTTCCTTAACTTTCCTTGACAACAATTAATTAAGAAAAATTAAATAAAATTTCTTAATCAATTAATCATGGCCGGCCACCTCAAATAGATAATTTAGGAGAGTTTCAATCAACAAAATAAAACTTCCTAATTTGTTTCCGGATTTTTTTTTTAAAATAAAATTTCCCTTTAAAATCCCTTCATGGTTGATAAAAGAAATTTCTATAATTTTAATTTTTCAACATGTGAATAATTTTAAAAAGAGAAAAAATAAAATATCTTTCCAATCAATAAATAAGGAAAGAGATCTAATCTCTTTCTTTAATCTTTTGTAGATCCTTTTAAGAGAGATATTTTAATTTTAATTCTCTTTAATAAATTATATCTTCCACATAATAAAAATTTAAAATTAAAATTCTTTTTAATTTAATGGGGGCCGGCCACCTAAGCTTGGGTTCAAGCTAGGGCCGTCCACCCATGAATTAAGGCTTGGCCGACCCTAGCTTGAACCACAAGCTAGCTTGGCCGGCCCCTATATCATGGGTACGAAGGTGGGTATAGGTGGGTATAGTACTCTATAAATAAGAGGCTACGATAGGGACCGAGAGAAGGAATTGGTTTTGGTCTCCCGATAAAATTAAGCATCCCGTGTTCGCCCCGAACACACAACTTAATTTTATCAATAATAATTCATTCCACTAGAGAACTATTATTAAACTACCGCACCAATCCCAAATTACATTTTTGGGCTCCTTCTTATTATGAGTGTGTTAGTCTCCCTGTGTTTAAGATGTCGAATGTCCACTAATTAAGTGAATTACTGACAACACATTTAATTAATATCTTAATCCAAGAATAGTACCACTCAGCCTTATCGTCATGTCGGACTAAGTCCACCTGCAGGGTTTAACATGACAATCTTTATGAGCTCATCTTGGGGACATTATCAACCTAAATTACTAGGACACAGTTTCCTTCTATAATCAACAACACACACTATAAGTGATATCATTTCCCAACTTATCGGGCTTATTGATTCATCGAACTAAATCTCACCCTTTGATAAATTAAAGAAATAAATATCAAATATATGTGCTTGTTATTATATTAGGATTAAGAGCACACACTTCCATAATAACTGAGGTCTTTGTTCCTTTATAAAGTCAATATAAAAGAAAACGACCTCTGATGGTCCTACTCAATACACTCTAAGTGTACTAGTGTAATTATATAGTTAAGATAAACTAATACCTAATTACACTACGACCTTCCAATGGCTTGTTCCTTTCTATTTTGGTCATGAGCTACTGTTTATAACTTATAAGGTACTGATAACATCATCTTCTGTATGTGACACCACATACTATGTTATCTACAATATAAATTAATTGAACAACTACAACAAATGTAGATGATTTGACCAAATGTGATTCTTTATTCAAAATAAATGTTTACAAAAGCTTAGGCTTTCAGTATACACTCTAACAATCTCCCACTTATACTAATGACTAAGCTGCCACATCTTCTGCCATACATCTGATTCCCATTCCCTCCACATGTCGATCGAAAGCTTTTGCCGGAAGGGCCTTAGTGAAAGGATCTACCAGGTTATCTGTTGATGCAATCTTGGCGATGATAACTTCTCCTCGCTTCACGATATCACGTATCAGGTGATACTTGCGCTCTATATGTTTACTTGCCTTATGGGCTCATGGTTCCTTCGAGTTTGCAATTGCACCGCTATTATCACAATAAATTTTGATGATTTTGGGCAAACCAGGAATCACATCTAAGCCCATTAGAAAGTTCCTGAGCCATACTGCTTCTTTAGCTGCCTCAGAGGTTGCTACATACTCTGCTTCCATGGTTGAGTCTGAAACGCATTTCTGCTTAACACTCCTCCATACAATGGCTCCACCTCCCAAAGTAAACACATAGCCTGATGTAGACTTACTGTTGTCCCTATCTGATTGGAAATCTGAATCCGTGTAACCCATAGGGAGCAAATCGTCTGCTTGGTAAACTAGCATATTATCTCTAGTACTTCTCAGGTACTTTAATATATGCTTTACCGCAGTCCAATGTCCTTGTCCAGGGTTACTCTGATATCTGCTGACCATGCCCACGACAAAACAAATATCAGGTCTCGTACATAGCATTGCATACATAAGGCTTCCTACAGCCGAAGCATAAGAAACTGCTTTCATGTCTTCTATCTCCTTTGATGTCTTTGGAGACATCTCTTTAGATAGAGCTTTTCCATGCCTAAAAGGTAAGAAACCTTTCTTGAAATCTTGCATGCTAAAACGAGCAAGGATTGTATCTATGTATGAAGCTTGGGACAGACACAACATTCTTTTCTTGCGATCCCTTATAACTTTGATCCCAAGAATGTGTGCACAATCTCCTAAGTCCTTCATATCAAATTGTTTTGACAACCATACCCTTACGTCCGATAATACCTTGACATTGTTGCCAATTAACAAAATATCATCTACGTATAGTACAAGAAATACCACCACGTTTCCGTTACACTTCTTGTATACACAAGACTCATCCGGACACTGAATAAATCCATATGACTGGATTACTTCATTAAACCGGATGTTCCAAGATCTTGAAGCTTGCTTTAGTCCATAAATGGACCGATTGAGCTTGCACACTAGATGCTCTTTGCCTTTTTCAATAAACCCTTCTGGTTGCTTCATATGGATGTTCTCTTCAAGACTTCCATTAAGGAAAGCTGTCTTGACATCCATTTGCCAAATCTCATAATCCATATGAGCAGCAATGGATAAGAGTATCCGGATAGACTTAAGCATGGTTACCGGTGAAAAGGTCTCCTCATAGTCGATTCTCTCTTTCTGACTGTACCCTTTCGCAACAAGCCTAGCTTTGAAGGTTTCTACCTTCCCATCTGTCCCTCTTTTCCTTTTGTAGATCCACTTGCATCCAACGGCTTTTACACCATCAGGTGGTTCTACAAGCTCCCAGACCTTATTAAAGTACATAGACTCTATTTCAGAATTCATTGCCTTTTGCCAAGATGCTGCATCTATATCTTGGAGTGCTTTGTCATATGTTCAGGGATCAGGTTCATGTTTACCCGGGATCAAGTCCGAAGATTCTCCCAAAAACATGAATCTTTTAGGCTGCCTTACAACCCTCCCACTACGACGAGGCACTGTCTGTGGTTGTGTATCATGTGTGACACGTGTTGCAGTCTCTTGTGGTACTTCATCTTGTATTGTTGGTACTGAAGTAGACGTATCCTCTCTAAGTTCTTCTAAAACAACTTTGCTACTGGGCTTGTGATCCATTATATAGTCTTCTTCTAAAAACTGGGCATTGGTGCTAACAATGACCTTCTGGTCTTTAGGACTATAAAATAAACCACCTTTCGTTCCTTTGGGATACCCCACAAACACGCGAACTTACATGCGAGATTCTAACTTATCGATCTGGTTTCACATGTCTTGAACTACCCAAATCGAATATGTCTTAGGTGGGTTTGGCCCATTCCACAATTTTGTGGGAGTAGAAGCGATTTAGAAGATACTAAGTTCAGAATGTACATCGCCGTTTCCAGAGCGTATCCCAAAACAAATTTGGTAATTCGAATAACTCATCATCGATCTAACCATCTCCATAAGAGTCCTATTCCTTCGTTACGCCACACCATTCTGTTGGGGTGTACCAGGTGCAGTTGGGATTGAATCCCGGCCTCGATAAGCAATTCCTAAACTCTCCTAAGAGGTATTCGCCACCACGATCGACCGTAGTGTCTTGATACTTTTACCTAGTCGTTTTCCACATCACCTTGTACTCTTTGAACTTATCAAAGCACTCGGACTTCGGCGCATTAGGTAAATATATCCGTATCTTGAATAATCGTCATGAAAGAGACAAAATATTCAAAACCTCCTCTTGCCCGGACAGACATAGGACACAAATCAGAGTGAACCAATTCTAACACTTCTTTGGCTCTATACCCCTTTGCCTTAAAAGGCCTCTTGGTCATTTTACCTTCCAAGCAAGATTCACAAGTTGGAAAATTTTCCAACTCTAATGAACCCAAAAGTCCATCGGCTATAAGCCTCTGAATCCTACTTAAGTTAATATGACCAAGCCTTAGATGCCAAAGATATGCTTGGTTCATTTCTGAAGGTTCTTTTCTCTTATTAGAATTAGAAGATGAGTTATAAATTTCCATGTTTTGCTTTGTGGAAGAAATTGGATTTAAAATATACAAATTGCCAACTAATGCACCAGAACAGATAATCACTTTATTTCTTTTAATAACTACATCGTTACTGAAAGAAACTGAATATCCATCTAAAAACAGTTTAGAAACTGAAATTAAATTCTTTCTAAAACTGGGTACATAAAGACAATTTCTTAAAATCAATTTTTTATTTCTACTAAAAGATAAGTAGACGTCTCCCACTGCAACAGCCGCCACCTTAGTAGCATTGCCCATGTAGACGGTAATCTCTCCTTCAGTTAGTCGTCGGGTTTCCTGGAACCCCTGCAAGGAATTACAGACATAATCAGTGGCTCCCGTATCTACACACCAGGTGCTGGTAGATAACACCGCTAAACATGTTTCAACAACTAGAGCATGAGATATACCTTTGTTGTTCTGATTCCTACGAGTACAGTCCGCCTTCCAATGCCCTGACTGCTTGCAGATGAAGCACTTGCCCTTCGGCTTCTTCACTCCAGCTTTAGGTCCTGTACTCTGAAATTTATTCACTTTCTTTGCTGAACCAACTTGTTTCTTCTTCTTCTTTCCTTTCGGTTTAGAAGTAGAACCATTTTCAGCATAGTGAATATAAGAATTGTGACGAAACAAACCTTCTGCTGCCTGAAGTTCTGTCAGTAGTTCCGCCAATGAATATACCCTTTTGTTCATATTGTAATTCAGGCGGAATTGCTCAAAACTTCTAGGTAGTGTTTGGAGGATCATATCGATCTAGGTTTTCCCATCAATTTCTCCTCCAAGGATCTATATTTCGTTCAGATAAGCCATCATCTTTAGGATATGATCTCTTACAGGAGTACCCTCTTGCATAGTGGCTGTCATTATCTTTCTCATGGCTTCTTGCCTAGAAGCCCGATCCTGATGACCAAAGAGTTCCTTGAGATTGTTCATAATATCATAGGCTGTTGGTAAATCTTGATGCTGATATTGCAATACATTTGACATTGAAGCCAAAATGTAACACCGCGCCATCTCATCTGCTTTTACCCATTTCCTATGATATTCAATCTCCTCTTGGGTAGATTCACCAGTGAGTGCATCAGGACAAGGATCAGTCAGTATAAACTTATAGCTTTCAGCAGTAAGAACAATGTCTAGGTTTCTTTTCCAATCTATGTAGTTAGGACCAGTAAGTCTATTCTGTTGTAGTATGATGGATAGTGGGTTGAAAGTCATCCTAAGAATCACAAATAACTTTTGGTCAGAACTCTTAATTTAGAATAATATTGATTCCTCAAACAATACTATTTTAAATTAACCAACGCCTCAAAACACCGTGAATTTTGTATGCCATGATAGTGTGGACGTATACAAATTCAGCATTTGTAAAAGGAGGGTTTAACCCATTAATTTTATTATCTTATCAACCTAACTTTTTGACAAATAAAATTAATAGTTGGTATCCTTTGGTCACACGAATAATAGCAGTGACTCTGATGGGGAGGATACTATTAAACGTGCCTAAGTGTATATCATTACTTGACACTAAGTCCATTAATAAGATTGTGCCCCTTCCGATGGGGAAGATCACATGCTCTTAATTAACTTCCTATAGTCATCCAAAATGGAAGTTTGTTCTAGTGATCCACAAACAAGCTCATCCGATATGGAGGAAGGCACTCAGAGCCAACGCGCAAGCTTGTTTGCATCACTTACAAACCAGTAATGGAGACCGTGGAATTTATTTAAAATTCCTCTCCCACTTAGTTATTTATAAATGAGGAATTTTAACTATGCTAGCCTACTGGACATGTATACTAACATGCACACACAGCACAATATAAAAGCAATAAATGAAAAACTATTTTTTCAACTATTATGGCTTTTATCTATTGTTGTCCTCCGTGTGTTGTCATCCCAAGCTGCTGCCATATTTGGCCACCGCCACCGGGTCTAGCTGTCGCATCCATCTTGCTCCTTGTTCCACTGCGCCTCTGGTCCTCAAAAGGTTCCACGCCTTGCAAGATTTGATCCACGACATAAATAGAATTTTACATTTTTCGATCCTATATTCCTCGAATGAATGTACATGTAAACTAGATCTAACATAAAATAAAATTTTACATCCATCGATCCTATATTCCATAAAAGGAATGTACATGTAACTAGATCAAAAATAAAATCATAATAAAAACTAAATACAGTTGCTGCTGCATTTTATAATACAATCATGCACACACATATAAATGCCCTTGACATGTCCAAGGGTTCAATCACACACATAATAACTAAAAGCCATAATAGTTGGATCCTGCATCCACAAAGTTAGCACATCCTACTATTAACCTGCCTAAATTATGTATGACATGTTCATAATTAAACTAATACCAAATACACAGAGGCAAAACCCTAGCTCTGATACTAATTGTTGGTTGCTACTTGGAAAACCTAGAGGTTCCACTGTACAAAAATTTTGTACAAAGGTCTGAACCTTTTCCTAGCTACCATGTGTTCTTTTAAATTAAATTCTGGATCGCCTACAGAACTTAACACGTTTGATCCAAAACTTAATTTATTTGTTCTTTTAGGTTTAGACTTGGATCTTCTGCGGAACTTAACACATTCGATCCAAATCACCTAAGTTATTAATTCCATTAAATATTAATTTCCATAATTGGTTCCCAGTACTGACGTGGCGAGGCACATGGTCTTCTTGGATATGGGAGCAACCACCACCGACTAGACAAAACCTTTTAAGGAAAGCTAATATTTAATTTCCTAAAATAACTTTAGGTTAACCAAAAAGAACAATCAAATCACAAGGAAAAGAAAAACAAAAGAACACAACATCGAAAAACATATTCGAAATACTAGAATCGTAAACCTCCTGTATTTGGTATTATTTCCAAAAATAACTAGTATGATGCGGAAAGGAAAAATTACTAGTTATACCTTCTAGAAAGACCTCTTGATCTTCTACCGTATTCCTCTTCTAACCTCGGACGTTGTGTGGGCAACGATCTTCCGAGATGAGAAACCACCAATGCACCTTCTTCTCCTCCTAGCTAGGTTCGGCCAAAACAAAAGAGCTTCACCAAGGATGAAGAAAAAACCACCAACCAAGCTCCAAGGGATACAAGCTTTCTCTCCTTCTTCTTCTTCTTCTCCAAGTAGTATCCGGCCACCACAAGAGCTCCAAGCAAGAGGAAGGATTCGGCCACCACAAAGAGGAAGAGAGGGAGAGAGGTTGGCCGGCCACACCACCAAGGAAAAGAGGGAGAGAATAATAGAAGTTGTAACCCATGAAGGCACCCCCACCCCTTCTTTTATATTCCTTTGCTTTGGCAAATAAGGAAATTTATTTATAATAAAATTTTCTTAACTTTCCTTGACAACAATTAATTAAGAAAAATTAAATAAAATTTCTTAATCAATTAATCATGGCCGGCCACCTCAAATAGATAAATTAGGAGAGTTTCAATCAACAAAATAAAACTTCCTAATTTGTTTCCGGAATTTTTTTTTTAAATAAAATTTTCCTTTAAAATCCCTTCATGGTTGATAAAAGAAATTTCTATAATTTTAATTTTTCAACATGTGAATAATTTTACAAAGAGAAAAAATAAAATATCTTTCCAATCTACAAATAAGGAAAGAGATCTAATCTCTTTCTTTAATCTTTTGTAGATCCTTTTAAGAGAGATATTTTAATTTTAATTCTCTTTAATAAATTATATCTTCCACATAATAAAAATTTAAAATTAAAATTCTTTTTAATTTAATGGGGGTCGGCCACCTAAGCTTGGGTTCAAGCTAGGGTCGGCCACCCATGAATTAAGGCTTGGCCGGCACTAGCTTGAACCACAAGCTAGCTTGGCCGGCCCCTATATCATGGGTACGAAGGTGGGTATAGGTGGGTATAGTACTCTATAAATAAGAGGCTACGATAGAGACCGAGAGGAGGAATTGGTTTTAGTCTCCCGATAAAATTAAGCATCCCGTGTTCGCCCCGAACACACAACTTAATTTTATCAATAATAATTCATTCCACTAGAGAACTATTATTGAACTACCGCACCAATCCCAAATTACATTTTTGGGCTCCTTCTTATTATGAGTGTGTTAGTCTCCCTGTGTTTAAGATGTCGAATGTCCACTAATTAAGTGAGTTACTGACAACTCATTTAATTAATATCTTAATCCAAGAATAGTACCACTCAGCCTTATCGTCATGTCGGACTAAGTCCCCCTGCAGGGTTTAACATGACAATCTTTATGAGCTCATCTTGGGGACATTATCAACCTAAATTACTAGGACACAGTTTCCTTCTATAATCAACAACACACACTATAAGTGATATCATTTCCCAACTTATCGGGCTTATTGATTCATCGAACTAAATCTCACCCTTTGATAAATTAAAGAAATAAATATCAAATATATGTTCTTGTTATTATATTAGGATTAAGAGCACACACTTCCATAATAACTGAGGTCTTTGTTCCTTTATAAAGTCAGTATAAAAGAAAACGATCTCTGATGGTCCTACTCAATACACTCTAAGTGTACTAGTGTAATTATATAGTTAAGATAAACTAATACCTAATTACACTACGACCTTCCAATGGCTTGTTACTTTCCATTTTGGTCGTAAGCTACTGTTTATAATTTATAAGGTACTGATAACAACATCTTCTGTATGTGACACCACATACTATGTTATCTACAATATAAATTAATTGAACAACTACAACAAATGTAGATGATTTGACCAAATGTGATTCTTTATTCAAAATAAATATTTACAAAAGCTTAGGCTTTCAGTATACACTCTAACAGGACCATCTAACACACCTAACATGACAACTTGCTCAGTCTAACTTGCTTATGGTTTGCTTGGACCACTAGGGCTAATTGGATAGACAAGCTCACTAAAATTGTTCAAATTGATTAGTTTGTCCAAATCAATTTAAGGAGACCGGCTAACTCGATTGAGACCGGCTAACTCGACTTGATCAGTCAACGAATTGGATGCTTTTTCGAGAAACAAAATCCAACTTGAGTAATTAAAATCATCTCCATAAGAATCGAAAGTTCAACACTCATACTATGAGCTATGATCTAACGAACAATTCTCTTTTCAAATATCTCTTTGCTACTAAGTTAAATACACAAATTTCTCTGATCAATCCACAACGTTTAAGTAAACTTGAAAAAAAAACCCTTAATAAATCAGTATAATACTCACGTGCAATTAAGTCTTGCCTTTCAAACTCTCAATTCCACCCTAGCTCTCAAAAATCACTAGATCCTATGCATATTTTAATGAACCTGAACCGCATTAAATACTAGCTAGCTACTTTATCAGATTTGAAGATGCACTCCGCCTAACACTATCAATGAAAGCTTTATAAATTATTATATCATTATCAAGTCTTAAACTTGAACAAGGCAATAAACTAGCTAAACTAAATTAAATTTTATAATATTTAAACTTGCTTGATAAGATAATCGAGTCGACTCAAATCGAGTTTAAAATAAACCAAGTTATTAAAATAGTTAATCAAGTTAGGTTTGATTTACTTTTTACAAGTTTGAGTTTAGTTCAAATTTTATTTGAAAGCTTGGTTCATTTACATGTTATCGAACTCTCAATTTAAGTTTTTTTTAAAACTTTTATATTTTTAAATTTGTTTGATTGATGGTTGAGTTTGATAATATAAATTTATTTATCTACTATGTTAATAAAAGTTTTATTGATGAATATAAATTATAAACTTTGTTGTGAATACTATTCATGACCAATTCACAATTACCCTCTAAGCTATGGTGTAGTGGTAAACACATCTTGGGGCTCCCCATGCACCCAGGGTTCAAAACCCAAGGAGCATAAAAAATTCTCCTCTCGTGTTTTAACCACTAGGACTATCATTATGTGGATTGTCACTGCCACTTACGCTATCGGATTTACTTTGATGGTTGGTGAGAAACTCTTTTCTGATTTTTGAAAATAAGTACGCAGAGGAAAAGATAAATAAAAAAAGAAGCAAACACGGACACAAACAGTTACTTGGTTCGGAGTCTTCAACAACTCCTACTCCAAAACTCATAATCCCTCAGACCGTATCAATAGGCAATCCACTAAAAACCTGTTCTGAAACTACCGGAAGAGAGAATCAAGTACAAGAACGAAATAAAGGACAGTGTAACAACCTACACAGCCTTAGCAATAATGTAAATAACTTAAATTAAATTATTACCAACACAAGATTGTTGAAGTTGAGAGTTCGGGTGTTGGTGTTGGTCTACCGGCAGTGGTCGGATGTAGCAAAGCAATAGCGCGGCAGCATGACAACATATTTTATGCAGTCGGAGCAGTTGAAAGATCGTTGAAGCTTATATCTGAGTTCTGTCCTTTCTACTGGTCGAAGAGGTCAATTATTGAGTGATGAGGATGCCTCCAACCCCATCCAAGGTGCCTCCAACCTTAAAATTGATCTCTTAAACTTCGGACCCGATTAGCTTAGCAAGCTTTGGTTTCTATTAGCATGAGGGCACCTCCAAGTGCTCCAAGGCGCCTCCAAGTGCTCATCCGAGGTGCCTCCAACGCACTCTAGGGCGCCTCCCCAGGGCGTAAAGTTTATAACCTTGAGGGTGCCTCCAACGAGTTCAAGGCGCCTCCAAGCGTTGCTCCGAGGCACCTCGGACACTATTCATCTGAGGTTTTTTTTCTTATTTTGCTACTACAAAAACTCGTTAGTCTAACAGAATAATATATAACCTGCAAAACAAAGTTAGTATAGTTAAATAAGATTATTAATAATTAAATTCTGTCTTACCAAAATCAGGATTTAGTCATGGTTTCAGTTTAGATTTCAAAATAGACCTAAACTGGATCAGCGCCTACAGTACTACCGGGACTCGTCCTTACTAGACCACTCTCCTCTAGTGACTTACTTAACTTACCATTTACAGTCACTTGGCTTGCCCTCTGACCCACCAAGTCTTCCCGCTAGTTATGAGGTCTGTAGACCTAACTGGTTTTCGGCTAGCTGTCAAGTCCCATAGACCCAACTAGACTTCTTACTGGATATCAAGTCACACTTGGATCTATCTAGTCTTTGTACCAATTATTAGGTCCTCAGACCTAACTGGACTTTAGCTTGGTGTCATATCCTCTAGACCCATCAACTCCTACACACTCTGTAAAGAAGTCAGACAAACATATTGTAAGTACCCCGGGGTAGTTTTGATGTGGTCAACTAAGTTCAGTTAGGTTCTGTTGTGTTTAATCCTTGTGTCTAAGTGTGCAGGAGTTCAGGAACGCAAGAAGTCGAGCGGAAGACGCAGCTAGAGAGAAGGATGGCACGGGAAGGGAGTCGACGAGCTTGGTGCATCCGAAGAACGATATGATGCAGAAGAGTACATCGACGGACGAGAAGGACGTGCACTGCGATCCGAGGAACGAGAAGCTAGGGAGAATGGCTACTCGAGGAAAAGGCAGGAGTTGGGTTGAGGTGAACTCAATTCTGGACGGTCGAAGAATCACCCAACCGAGCGGAACAAAAAATGGTTAACAAGGAAAGTTAACCATTTTTGGATGAACAGTGTTGAAGGCACCTTCAAAGACTTGGAAGGCACCTTCCTTGACCAGCACTGAAGGTGCCTTCAAAGGCTTGGAAGGCGCATTCTATGAACAGTACGAAGACGTCTTCAAAGGTTTGAAGGCACCTTTAGTGAACAGTACGAGCATAAAGTAACCGTTTGTTGCTGTTGAGTTGTGGATAAAACTTTATCCACTTAAACGTGTCTTAAACCCTTTTGAAGGCGCCTTCCACCCATAGATATATAGGATTTTCCAAGAGCTATAAAAAGGCCCCTAGAGTTAGGAAATATTCAACAACTTGAACTACAACTCTTGTACTTTTTCCTAGTTTATTTCTTGAGCTGTCAACATCTGTAAGAGGCTTCTCCGTCTGCAACGAAGGAGATTTTCTAGTGTCTCTCACTACCTTGGATTAATAACCATCTAGGTTGTAACTAAGTTAATTTCTAGCATTCTTACATCTTTATTTTAAGTTGTTTAGTTTAGTTTTATTATTGTTGTTTTTCTTGTACTACTAATCAAATAAAAAAAAATGAGAAGGGTATTTTTTTTTAGGCAATTCACCCACTTCTTGCCTGCCCCACTGCGCCAACAAGTGGTATCAGAGTCAGAACACCTCAAAAAGACTAACCGCCGACTTAAGCACCAAGACGATGGTCGGACCCAGCATTTATCCACCAAAGTGGTAGGGTCAATTTGTAGCTAGAGGGGGGTAAATAGCTCGTCGCGCTTTGGTTGCTTGCTTCGTGATAATGAAATGCAGGGGAAATACACACAAAGCACATTCACAACACTAACGCGAGGATTTACTTGGTATCCATCTCAAGAAGAGGTGACTAATCCAAGGATCCTGCCCTCACACACACATCCACTATGAAAACACTCCTTTACGGTAACTACCGAAGGTGGAGAAGCCTTGTACAATACTCACAATACAACAAGAAAAAAAGGGAAGCAAATACAAGTAAATCTTACAAGATTTATAACAAGAAGTCGAACCCCTAGCTTCTTCTTCTTGCTTGAATACACCTCTTGACTTACTTGGAATTGTACCAACACTCCTCTCTAAGCTTCCAAGATCTGGTGTGTATCGGTGAGCTCGGTGGATAAAGTCATGTGAGGTTGGAGATGAAGCTCACGATGAACTAGCGAAGAAATCGCTCGCCAACGGCTTTAACCTGAGCAACGGTCACATCCCAATTGATCGGTCGATTGATTGAGGAGGCTGAATCGATCGGCTGATCGATTCAGCCTTCTTTTGTGTTTCTCGCGACCACACGAGAAAACTGGTTCCAATCAATCGGCTGATCGATTGACGGTGCCTAATTGATCGACTGATCAATTAGGAAGCATTCTGTTTGCGCGATATAAGCTCTTAATCGATCAGCTGATCGATTTGGCCAGCCTTCACTCACGCAGACACCCAATCGATTGGCTGATCAATTGGACTATGGTGCAATAGATTGGCTGATCGATTGGACTATGGTCCAATAGATTGGCTGATCGATTGGACTATGGTCCAATAGATTGGTTGATCGATTGGACTATGGTCCAATCGATTGGTCGATCGATTGGTCTCCCATTGACTTGCTTAAATCAAGTCTAGGATCTATAATTCCAACATCCGATCAACCGTGACCTGTTGGAACACCTTATGCCTAACATCCGGTTAAGCTTGACCTGCTGGGACTTCTTCACCAAGTGTCCGGTCAATCCGTTGATCCACTTGGACTTTTCTTCTCATGTCAAGTGTCCGATCAACCTTGACCTACTTGGACTTACCGTCTCGTTCCAAGTGTCTGGTCCTCCATAACCCACTTGGACTTCTACCAGATGTCTGGTCACCCTTGATCCATCTGGATTTCCTCGTGCTAAGTATCCGGTCAATCTTTTGACCTATTTGGGCTTCCCAACACCAGTGTCCGGTCAACCTTGACCCACCTGGATTTCCTCGTGCCTGGTTTCACTCACCAGGACTTTCACCTAGCTTCACTCACTAGGATTTTCCATCTGCTTGGCTTCACTCACCAGGACTTTCCATCTGCCTAGCTTCAATCACCAGGACTTTCCCAACTGCCTAGCTTCACTCACCAGGTCTTTCACTTGGCTTGACTCACCAGGATTTTCGCTTGTCTAACCTTCAGTTAAGACTTTCCCAATTAAGTATTCGGTCAACCTTGACCTACTTGACTCTTCTTCATATCAAACTGGTCAGTCCTTAACCAGAGGAGAATTGTATCAACTATCTCCCCAATCGAACGATTGCATCTGCAATCTCCATATATTGTCAAACATTAAAACCCAAACATCAAGACTCAAGTTTGAGCCAACTCAAGCTTAGTCAACCAGGTCAACCTTGACCTAGGGATATTGCACCAACATGAAGTTCGAGGGAGAATTCATGAAATGGAAGAAATGCATGGAGGTATTTTTTTAAAGTAGACTTTGAGATTCTTTTAATTATAAAATATAGTTTTGTAACTCCCAAAGACCCACAAGAAAATGAAAAAGAAGAATGTCAATGGACCAAGAAGAAGCAAGCAGACTTCGTAGCGAACGGACGAGCCGAGTTCTACCTGCTTGGCGTACTTCCACCCCAAGAAGTCAATCGGATCAGAGATTACAAATCAACAAAGGAACTTTGGGAAAAGTTCTTGGAACTACACGAAGGAACTTCTGAAGCAAAGCTCTCAAAACGGGATCTGCACTAGAACCAACTGATGAACCTCCGGATAGAAGAAAGTGAACAGTCGCACATCTGCATTGGATGATAAAAGAACTCATCACCAGACTCACGAATCTCGGAGAAAATGCAATGAATCGAGATTCATTAAGGTACACTTTAAATGTATTTCCTAGGACACCCGAGTGGACCTCTATAGTCGACTCGTTTTATATATCTAAAGACCTCGAAGTTAGTTCATTAGAAAATCTATTTTCCACTTTTGAACTTCACGAATCAAGATGTGTAGGCTTACAAAATAAAGAAGAAAAGGCAGCTCACAACATAGCTCTAAAGGCCAACCAGAAAGGTGAACCAGATCTAGACTCTGAAGAATCAATCGACGAAGATGAAGCGACATTATTGGTAAGAAAATTTAACAGGTTTATTAAATCTAAGAAATTTAATAAGTCGCAGGCGAAAAAGCACTTTCTGAGAAAAAAAAGGTTTGATACTACAACTGCCAAGGAGAAGGGCATATCAAGGATGACTACCCCGAACTGAAGAAGAAGGAGAAGGACAAGGGCAAAAGACCAACAAGATCGAAGCACAAGATTTTGAAAGCTACATAGGATGAATCCTCATCCTCTGAGTCTAAGATTGAAGCTTACGTCAGACTAGCTCTAATGGCAGACCACCAAGGAGAAGATGAAAGTAGCTCAGAGAAGAGCATCGATGAAGGGGGAGGATCATCAAAGGAAAGCTATGATGAAGGGAGAGCATCCGAACATGAGGTAAGTGAGGTACATGCACTTTCTCCCAAACATTCTTTCCAATTTATTAAAATGCTTTCAAAGAACTTAGTACAATTAGAAAAAGATAATGCTAGGTTAAAATTAAACTTAGCAAGTCATGCCCCTTAGATATGTTTGATAATCTAAAAATAGAAAATGAAAAATTGAAAGCACAATAGAAAAACTAGAAAATGATTATGAATATTTGAATTCAAATATCTTTTGAAAATAAGCATTAAAAATAATGGTAGAATTAATTGGTACATAAGAAATCACCAAGGATAAATTAGAAAAATTCCTAGAAACTATATACCTCTAAAATTTTTAATAAATCCAGTAGATAGCAACCTATATTAGGTTTCAAAATATTTTTTAGATTAAACTCCAATGATTTTTAATTATTAAGATAGAAATTGTCTCAATTAAAAAAATATTTATTTTAATTTTTCTATTTGTATCTCAAGTTGAAAATTTTTTTCTATGCTATCTGATGATTTAATCTACAAACAGAAATTTTTTTAAAATTTTGTTTACCATTGAGTTATTTTTTTATGAAATTATTAACAAAAACCATACATTAAAATTTAAATATATTTCATAAACTTAAATTTTAAAAATCTTTTTTTTTTATAAAACATAATATTCTATATCCTTACAAATATTTTTAATTTTTTTTAATAATGTCTGATTTATTATAAATTATTTTTTGAAAAGATAATTGTTAATATTAAAAATTCAATAAAATAATTTTTGAAACTTTTATTTTTCTACTTTTCAACACTGTGTCTCATATATCCAGGAAAAATAATAAAATTTTTAGAGCTGAAAAAATATTTTTACAGATTTATTTTTTAAAATTAGTTTCCTTACTAAAATAATTTATTTCTTTTCAAATTCAAAATATTTCTTCATGAAAATTTTTCTTCTGTTCTAACTTATTCTGTTTAGTTTCGACAAATATTTTCAAAATTTTCAAAACAAAAAAGGAATTTTTATATTATTTGTGTCAAAATGGAAGCGTAATTATTAAAAATAGAATATGTTTCAAAATTATTTATGAAAAATATTAGCCTACTAGTAATGTTTGTAATGTACCCCTAAAAATATTTGATTTAACACTTTATTGTATTTTTTTCTATTTTTTGATATGATCAAAAGAGGAGAACTAGGTACAAGTTCAGAGGGAGTTAGGATTTTTTTTTGGATTTAGAATTATTTATTTATTTTGCAAGTAATTTGTTATATACTTTACATTTTTAACCCTAACTTGAACCTGGGTTGATGCATATTAAAAAGGGAGAAATTGTAAGTACTCTGGGGTAACTTTGATGTGTTCAATCAAGTTCAGTTAAATCATGTTGTGTTTGTTCCTTGTGTCTAAGTGTGCATGAGCTTAGGAACACAAGAAGTCAAGCAGAAGACGCAGCTAGCAAGAAGGATGGTATGGGAAGAGAGTTGACGGGTTCGGTGCATCCGAAGGACGAGATGATGTGAAAGAGTACACTGACGGACGAGAAGGGTGTGTTCGACGGTCCAAGGGACGAGAAGTCAGAGAGGAAGGCTACTCGAGGAAAATGCTGAAGTTGGGTTTGGGTGAGCTCAATTCCGGATGGTCAGAGCATCACCCAAGCCAGCAGAGCGATAAATGGTTAACAAGGGAACTTAACCATTTTCGGATGAATAATGTCGAAGGCGCCTTCAAAGGCTTGTCTTCTATGAACAGTACGAAGATGCATTCAAAGGCTTGAAGGTGCCTTCAAAGGCTTAAAGGTGCCTTCAAAGGCTTAAAGGTGCCTTCAGTGAACAACACCAGTATAAAGTAACCGTTTGTTGCCGTTGAGTTGTGGATAAAACTATATCCACTTGAAGGCACCTTGAACCCTTTTGAAGGCGTCTTCTACCCACGGATAAGATTTTTCGGGAGGTATAAAAAGGCCCCTGGAGCTAAAAAAATATTCAACAACTTGAACTACAACTCTTGTACTCTTTCCTAGTCTATTTCTTGAGCTGTCAATGCATGTAAGAGGTTTCTCCGCTTGCAACGAAGGAGATTTTCTAGTGCCTTTAACTGCCTTGGATTAACAACCATGTAGGTTGTAACCAAGTTAATTTTTGTCCCTCTTATGTCTTTATTTTAAGTTGTTTAGTTTAGTTTTATTATTGTTGTTTTTCTTGTGCTACTAATCAAATCAAAAAAATGAGAAGGAGTATTTTTTTAGATAATTCACCCCCCTCTTGTCGGCCCCGCTGTGCCAACAAGACATATCACCTAATTTTAATCCATTTATCATTTATCAAAACTTAACTTTGATCATTAGTGATTACGGCACCAATAAACTTGACATCTAGTAGGTGGATTCAATAGGTCTAGAGGACCCGATATCGAATCAAGAAGAAGTTCTGGCGAGTCAATTAGATGCTGAGTGGTTAAGTCCAAACAAGTCGGGAGGACCCAATGTTTGGCAGGTAAGTTGAGGTAAGCTCCTAGAGGGAGTGTGGTGAGGTTGTGTTCTAGTAAGGACAAACCTTAGGTGTTAATCCAACTAAAAAAAAATCAATGAAGGTTTTTAAGTTAAGATCAAGACAGTCTTTACTATCTTAATCATGAATACTATATATTTGTACTAATTGTTAGGACCATGATGTCCACTAGAGGGGGGGGGGGGGTGAATAGCGTTTCGTCGAGCTTGTCGATTGCTTCGTCTTGATGATGTGCAGCGGAAATAAACACAAGACACACATAACGCTAACAGCTAGGATTTACTTGGTATCCATCTCAAAAAGAGGTGACCAATCCAAGGATTCACACACGACATGCTATCTCCACTATGAAACACTCCTTCTCGATCGCAGCCGGAGGCGGAGAAGGCTCGTACAAACTCACACAACAGTACACACAAAAATACAAGAAGAGAGTACAAGATACAAATGAAAACACTACTTCTTCTTGCTTACTTGTAGCTTGTTGTTGCCTCTTGAACCTTGGAGAAGCCCCTCCAAGTGCCTTCAAGCCTGGCAGTGAAAGTCAGAGAAAGCGCTGTGAAGATCGCACATAAATCGCAGATGAAGCTCGCAAAGAACTACGGAGAAAACGCTCCGCTAGGACTTTAAACAGTGCTCCCAATCGATCCAATCCATCCCCAATCAATTGCCACGTCAGCACCCAGCAATCCCAGCCGTCCATCGCCTGCAACCTACGTAACGGTCACTTCCCAATCGATTGACCGATCGATTGGGACTGCCTGAATCGATCGGCCGATCGATTAAGAGCCTTTCTGTGCTCTTGGGTCCGCGCGAGAGCTTCTGCTACCCAATCGATCGACCGATCGATTGGCAGCTCCCAATCGATCGCCCGATCGATTGGGAGAGCTTCTGTGCTCGCGATTTCCTGACCCCAATCGATCGGTCGATCGATTGGGCCATTCCAACAATCGCAGCACAATTCCAATCGATCAGCTGATCGATTGGAGCCTGTTCAATCGATCGCCCGATCGATTGAACACTCTGGACTTGACTAAAACTCAAGTCCAGCTTCCCAAACCCAACTCTCGGTCAACCGTGACCTATTGGGTTTGCACGCCTAGCATTTGGCTACTCCCGACCAACCTCGAACTAGCCTTCTAGCCTCCTCCATAAGCCTTGCGTTCCTTGGATATCTCCTCATCCTTCACACCTTGCCTTCTGGAGCTTCCATCAGCCTCATCCTAGTTGTCGGTTTCTCCTCGCCAAGTCACACTAGGACTTACCTTGCCAAGACCACATGCTTGGACTTACAACCTTTGCCAAGATCACACTTGGACTTTCCAATTGCCTGGCTCCTCACCAGGACTTCCCTTTTGCCAAGATCACACTTGGACTTTCCAGTTGTCTGGCTCCTCACCAGGACTTTCCCTTTGCCTAGCTATACTAGGACTTTCTAATTGCCTGATCTCACTTATCAGGACTTTTACCACCAAGTCTGGTCAACACTGACCTACTTGGATTTTCACTCTTGCCTAACCTCCAGTTAGGACTTTCCTAGATGCCTAAACTCCAGTTAGGACTTTCTCATTGCCTAACCTCCAGTTAGGACTTCTCCACTGCCTAACCTCCACTTAGGACTTCACCATTGCCTAATCTCCAGCTAGGACTTTACCACTGCCTAACCTCCAGTTAGGACTTACCCATTCAAGTCTTCTGTCAACCTTAACCTTCTTGACTTCTCTTCTTCTCAACCTGGTCAACCTTTTGACCATCTCCATAACCGGATGATTCCTCTAGCAATCTCCATATATTGTCAAACATCAAAACTCAAATCCTGACTCAAATTTGACTCAACTCAAGCTTAGTTAAACTGGTCAAACATGACCTTGGGAAATTACCCCAACAATCTCCCCCTTTTTGATGTTTGACAATTCCTCTAAGTTAGGCTAAATCCCATAACCTTAATCTCTTCTTTATACCAAGGCTAAATCTCATAGCCTTAATATCTTCTTTATCACAAGGCTAAATCTCATAGCCTTAACCTTTCTATGACAAAGTATGAATGAAGGTCTTACTTAACCTTCAATTCTCCCCCTTTGTCACACATCAAAAATAGAAAACAACTCTTCCCCATAAGAGTTAACCTTACAATGAAAATCACATACCCAACATTGTCTCCAAAGCTCCCCCTTGAGCTCTACTTGACTCCACAATGCTCAACCTAGAGCATTCACCATTTGACCAATGAAAATCCTATTCATTGTATCCAATGCTCCCCCTTGAGTAGTAATCTTCTTCTCAATGCTCATCCAAGAGCATTTTTCACTTTACCAATGAAGGTCCGATCCCCCTCATTGAACCCAATGCTCCCCCTTGATTAAACATCTACTCCAAAATGCTCATCCAAGAGCATTTAACATCCTAGCAATGAAGATAACCAACCTTCCATTGCTCTCCAATACTCGACCCTAAGTATTAATTCATCACGAAGGTTTAACCCACCTTCCAAGGTCTTTGAAAATATTTTTATGTTTTCAAAGAGTAACTCCCCCTAAAAATATGGTCAAACTTCTATCATTACACCAACAATGACTTGGGGTTCCTAAATAATTAGGAAAACCAAAACTTGAAGTTTTGAGGTTCAAAATTCAATAACGAAACTAACCTCAACCTAAACTTCACCTAAGTCGACATTAACCAAACCATGCTTGTTTTCATCATGAAAACTCCCCCTAAGTGTATACAAATGTATTCCAAAGGGTTAGGAATGGTTAATGACCCTTGAAAATCAAAACTTGAAGTTTTAAGGTTCCAAAATTCAGAATTGAAACTAAACCTTATTCTAAACTTCACTTTGGTATTTCTTAACCAAGCCATGTTTTCACATGAAAACTCCTCCTAAATGTATACAGATATATTCTAAGGGGTTAGGAATGGTTAACGGAACTCGAAGTGACTTGAAGTGCTGAAATCAGGCTTTTCCAGCCAAAATCAGACTTCCCAATCGATTGAAGTTGGGACTCAATCGATTGAAATCACTTCAATCGATCCATTGATCGATTCCGCAAGCTACTGCTCACAGAAATTCCCTCTGAATCGATCGACTGATCGATCCAGACTGGGTCAATCGATCGGCTAATCGATTCACTACCCTTCTGTTCGCGGGAATTGGCTTCCCAATCGGTCGGCTGATCGATTGAACCCAATCCAATCGATCGGCTGATCAATTGGGTTTCTGATTTTCTAAAATTCAATTTCAGCGAACTTCAGAAACTCTCCAAAAATTCTACAAAAATCTAAAAATCATGAAAATTCATGTAGACACTACTTAGGATATATACTATCAAGGAAAAATAGTTTTCCATGAAAATACTTCCTATTTTCAAAGATTGACACAAACTTTGAAACTTGTAAAAACTCTAGTGTTTTCTTCCAAATTTGTGCTCAACTATTCAATGATGATTACTATCAAAAGATAGCCTTCATCAAAGTTTTCCAAAGTACATTTAAAATCATTTTCAAAACCAATATCCAACCATGTTCTTTGGGCTCAATGCACATTACTTGTACATTAGCTTTCCCAATGATTGGAAGACATAACTATGTGTTTTGATGAACCTAAAACTCAACAAGATGCATTACATCAACATCTTATGTTTTGCTCACCATCCTAGCATCTCACTTGTATCTAATGTGTACCAAAACACATACAAGTCACCTTATGGTTCTTTGTGAGATGTATATTTGGATTTGCCCTAAACTAAGGGATCATGCATCTCTATCTAGGCATTGTGAAAATCATGATTATCCATCTAGGATATCTATCACTTGACATGTTCTCACTTGTTGGAACACTTCCATTCATAATAAATGTCTTTTGTCCTTAATTACAAGAAAATTAACTTAATGCATGATGCTACATGGCATACATTAAAATAAGCAATTTTCAAAAGAAAAACATGCTATAACTACATGATGTATGTATGGCATGACATGGTATTTTTGTATTTTTCATAATAAATATGAATGCAACACATGATGTCATGACATATAAAGAGCAAGCAATCATGACATTTTAGCATAAATAAAATATACCTAGATAATCTATCTAAGTATCCTTAAACCTTAACTAAGCCTTAAACTTAATCCTAGATTGCCTATGCCTTCCTTAAGAGAATGCCAAAACCAACTTGGCATTTCTTTTGCCTTTATTCTATTTGTGCCAATTGAAATTAATACTTCAATACTCAAGTATTTGTTTGGCACATATTACTCTTTTTAAGGATTAAATGTTTAGATTGAGACTTAAATTTGCCCTTAATCCCTTAAGAACATACTAATATCTCAACTGGACAATTCCTTATCCTGTTTCCAAGTGTGCCAACTTACATTAGATGTGATTCCTCAAAGTTTGGCATAACTTACTCTTCCAAGGAGTAATTAATTTGATTAAGGTTTAAATTTTCCCTTAACCCCTTAAGAGAATACCACATTTCTAACTTGGTATTTCTTTTTTATGTTTGTGCCAATTAAATTTAAGTCCAATTCCTCAAGACTTGGCACACTTTACTCCTCCAAAGCATAAATAAAATCAAATTAAGGCTTAGATTCGCCTTTAGCCTTCTAAGAAAATGTCAAAACCCCAACTTGACATTTCTTATCCTTTTCTAAATGTGTCAATTTAAATTAGATTTAACTCCTCAAATTTTGACACATTTTTGCTCTTCAATGCTTTAATCACATTTGATTAAAGCATGAGTTTTCTCTTAATTCCTTAAGAAAGTATCAAAATTCTAACTTGATTTTTCTTATACTTTTCTTAAGTGTGTCATGTTAGATTAAGTTCAACTCTTCAAATTTTGGGCACATATATTACTCTTTCAAAGAGTAACCCTACAATCCTTTTCATTTTCAAAGGTTAACAATAACCTTGAAAATGCTCTCAAGTGTTAACTTTAACAAGGTTGGGTTAACTACCCTTCCAATTGGAGTTGACACTCTCTAAACCCATCTAGGGTGTAGAGAATATGCTCCTAGGAACCCAAAACCTATTGGTGCTCCTTGGATGCTTTAGGTACTCACTAGGGATAACTTCCCTAGATACCTTCCTAAGACCTTTCTAGGCTTCTTAGAAGCCTTGGTCACTTCTACTAGGTCACTCCTAGGGCTAACTCCCCTTGTAACCTTATTTGTGACTTTGTTTGGCCTTTTTGGAGCCTTAGTCACCTTTACTAGGTCAACTCTAGGGATGGTCTCCCTTATGACATTCTTTGTGACTTTGTTAGACTTCTTAGAAGTCTTAGTCACATTGGTCTTGTCAAAAGGACCTTTAGGGATTCCTTCCCTAGTATCCTTGACTTGACCTCTAATCCTAGGGTTGGTCCCATAACTATTTGAACCCTATGAAAGAAAGTCACATCCTTCTTGGCTTTAGGTTTGTATCCCAAACCTCTATAGCCATTGGATGACTCTTGCCTAGTTCTCCCTAGAGTTTGCTCATTTTGACCCTTAAGAATATTTTCCATTCTTGCTAGAGTTCTTTCTAAATTATCAAGTCTTGACCTCAAGACTTGGTTTTTCGTCATCAAATCCATAGATTTGAAATTTTTTTTACTCCTATGAGCATTGCTAGCCTTAGGCTTATATCTAAAGTCCTTAGTATTACTGCCTAAGTTGCTATCTACCTTCCTAACCTTAGGTATGGTAGATCTAGTATGAGGAGGTATGTATTTTTCCTTAAAGCTATCATGCTTCCTATTTTCATGATAATTTGCATTAAAATTATAAGAATTATTTCTAACATGCATTTTATCATGACTCAAAGGAATTGCACTATTAAAAGTTACCTTGGGTTTGCTCTTAGAAACTCCCCCTTAATTTGTGCTTCCTCCTTTGACTTTAACCGACTTCTTCCCCTTTGGACATTGACTTTGATAATGTCTATTTTGGTTGCACAAGAAACACACAATGTGTTTCTTGCTTCTCTTTATTGTGGGGATTGTCTCCTTGAGCATTTTTTTGCCCTCTGTTGCTACTTGGCCCTTCTTCTTGGCCAATTTGGGGCATTTGCTCTTGTAGTGCCCATGTTCCCTGCACTCAAAGCAAATGATATGATTTTTATCTTTAATAATTGAAATCTTTATACCTTTGCTTGTAGGGTTGATGCTTGATCCTCCATTTGATTTTTCTTGCAATATAGAGATGGCATCATCTTTTATTTCTTCCTCTTCACTTGAGGATGTGGACTCTTCCACTTCTTCATCTCTTGAGGATGTGGAAGATCTCTCCTCTTCCACCTCTTCCTTCTCTTTTTCTTCCTCCTCTTCCTTTTCCTCCTCGAATGTTGACCTCTCGTCAACATCGGATTGCATCTTTTCTTCCTCCTCTTCTTCGGATGTTGACCTCGTGTCAACATCGGATTGGTCCTTCTCTTCTTGGAACAATGAGCCCTTCTCCTTGGGCTCTTCCACTCCTTGGACTTGTGTAGGGTCTTCATGATAGACAATGATCTTTTTCCAAAGATCACTTGCATTTGTGGTTTCACCTACACTCAACAAAATATTAGAAGATAGTAAATTATGCAAAATCCTCGTTACCTCCTTGTCCGCCTCCGATTGCTCTCGTTGCTCTTCAGTCCAATGATGAGGTCGGAGGCGTTTACCCTTCTTGTCCGTAGGAGCTTCAAATGGGTCACTCAAAACAACCCATTGGTTCCAATCCATTTGGAACCATGTCTCTAGCCGATTCCTCTAAAAGGTAAAGTCTTCCTTGTCGTATGGCGGAGGAATCTGGATGTCCCATCCAAGTGGACCTCCCAAGTCCATCTTCTTTCTCTACCGGTTGTTCTCTTGGCGGTTAGTCCTCAAAAGTGCAGCCTCGCTCTGATACCAATTGTTGGGACCGTGATGTCCGCTAGAGGGGGGGTGAATAGCGTTTCTTCGCGCTTGTCGGTTGCTTCGTCTTGATGATGTGCAGCGGAAATAAACACAAGACACACACAACGCTAACAACTAGGATTTACTTGGTATCCACCTCAAAAAGAGGTGACTAATCCAAGGATCCACACACGACATGCTATCTCCACTATGAAACACTCCTTCTCGGTCATAGCCGAAGGCGGAGAAGCCTCGTACAAACTCACACAACAGTACACACAAAAATACAAGAAGAGAGTATAAGATACAAATGAAAACACTACTTCTTCTTGCCTACTTGTAGCTTGTTGTTGCCTCTTGAACCTTGGAGAAGCCCCTCCAAGTGCCTTCAAGACTGGCAGTGAAAGTCGGAGAAACCGCTGTGAAGATTGCACACAAATCGCAAATGAAGCTCGCAAAGAACTACGGAGAAAACGCTCCACCAGGACTTTAAACAGTGCTCCCAATCGATCCAATCCATCCCCAATCGATTGCCACGTTAGCACCCAGCAATCCCAGCCATCCATCGCCTGCAACCTGCGTAACGGTCATTCCCAATCGATCGACCGATCTATTGGGACTGCCTGAATCGATCGGTGGATCGATTCAGAGCCTTTCTGTGCTCTTGCATCCGCGCAAGAGCTTCTATTGCCCAATCGATCGACCGATCGATTGGCAGCTCCCAATCGATCGGCCGATCGATTGGGAGAGCTTCTGTGCTCACGATTTCCTGACCACAATCGATCGATCGATCGATTGGGCCAGTCTAACAATCGCAACACACTTCCAATCGATCGGCTGATCGATTGGAGTCTGTTCAATCGATCGCCCGATCGATTGAACACCCTGGACTTGACTCAAAATCAAGTCCAGCTTTCCAAACCCAAATCTCGGTCAACCGTGACCTATTGAGTTTGCACGCCTAGTATTTGGCTACTCCCGACCAACCTCGAACTAGCCTTCTAGCCTCCTCCATAAGCCTTGCGTCCCTTGGATATCTCCCCATCCTTCACGCCTTGCCTTCTGGAGCTTCCATCGACCTCACCCTAGTTGTCGGGTTCTCCTCGCCAAGTCACACTAGGACTTACCTTGCCAAGACCACATGCTTGGACTTACAACCTTTGCCAAGATCACACTTGGACTTTCCAATTGCCTGGCTCCTCACCAGGACTTCCCTTTTGCCAAGATCACACTTGGACTTTCCAGTTGCCTGGCTCCTCACCAGGACTTTCCCTTTGCCTAGCTATACTAGGACTTTCCAATTGCCTGATCTCACTTATCAGGACTTTCACCACCAAGTCTGGTCAACACTGACCTATTTGGATTTTCACTCTTGCCTAACCTCCAATTAGGACTTTCCTAGATGCCTAAACTCCAGTTAGGACTTTCTCATTGCCTAACCTCCAGTTAGAACTTCTCTACTGCCTAACCTCCAGTTAGGACTTCACCATTACCTAATCTCCAGCTAGGACTTCACTACTGCCTAACCTCCAGTTAGGACTTACCCAGTCAAGTCTTCTATCAACCTTGACCTTCTTGACTTCTCTTCTTCTCAACCTGGTCAACCATTTGACCATCTCCACAACCGGACGATTGCTCTAGAAATCTCCATATATTGTCAAACATCAAAACTCAAATCCTGACTCAACTCAATCTTAGTCAAACTGGTCAAACATGATCTAGGGAAATTGCCCCAACACTAATCTTGTCTTACAGGTTTATTATTATTGCATGTGCTAACTCTGTGTTGTAGATAAGTGAAAACCAGGTTGACTGTGGGTTCGGTCGACTAATAAATGGGATCAGTAGACCAATCCGGCCAGCGTGGCACAATACCGATAAGAGTTCTACAAAAGTTAGAAATACAGTTGTTATCCATCGACTAATACATTTTATCAATCGACTGATTTATATTTGATAATTGCAGAAAATAAGAAAGGAAATCAGGTTCTGTCGACTGATCAGCATGATCAGTTGACTGATAAAAGCAAGGAAAGATAGACAAGACATTCAGATTATAGCAAACAAGGAAAGGAGAGGGGTTCAGTCGACGGATAGAGAGATTGGTCGACTGAACAAATCAGTAAACTGAATAGTTTTTTAGTCGTCCAAACTGTGTCTATAAAAGAATGCTTCGAACTCCAAGACAACTAGAACTTTTACCCCTGATTCATTCTACTTTTGCTGTACTATTCGTGCAAGTGTCAGCACTTCTGCTCCAAAAAGCTCTCCATCAACTGTGCTCAATCTTCTATTAGTGTTGTTGGTAACTTTTTTATACTTGCACTTATTCTTTAGAGATAGCAGAATTGTTACTATCATCATATCATACTTGTACGATTTGGTTTCTTCAAAAGAGCTATATTAGAATAGTCTAACGAAAGCTATCAAGAATCATGGGTCTTGGAGTAGTAGTCACTGGACTGTAAACCAAGTAAAAAACAATTGTCTTTGAGTTTTTGTTTTCTTTTTATTCCACTGCAAACTGTACTATAATTCAGTTTTACTAATATGAAAAAGAAAATGTTTTAATCGAACGAGATTCATCCCTCCTCTCTCGTCTTTCACAATCCAACACAAGTTTATTTATTTAATTGATCTTGTGTGTATTGAACGAACATAAATAAGTTCTTACTAAATCGAATACTAAACTTGCTCATAAATATTTGATTCATTTAAACAATTTCTTATCAACCGATCAAATTAAGTTACTACATATCTCAAAATCTTATTGATGAGCTGAATTAAGCTATCAACCGATCTCTGAAATTTATCATTTTAGTATAGTTAAATTAATTGAGCTAGTTATGACCAGTGCAAGCTAGAGGGTGGGTGAATAGCTTTAATCGCGTGGTCGTTGAGAATGCAACGAAAACTTAAAAAAACAACACAACATAATGCATGATTGGTTTTAATTGGCTCACTGCCTCACAAGGCGACGACATTCAAGATCTAGTCCTTATGAATACTACCACTAACCTTCCTTTTAGATACCTTCTGAAGGTGAAGAAGCTTCTTACAACTTGTTAACACGAACACAACAAGAATGCAAATACGAATAAAAGCGAAAATAACTTTATATAATGATTTTTGCTTTTGTTTACTCTTTTGTAGTTTTGGATTGTCTCCTAATGGTAGGAAATACAATAGCACTTCACCTCTAACCTCTCAAGAACTGACTTCTTCAATTATCTACCTCTTGATCTTATCTATCAGTCAATTGATTCACTACAGATTGAACATTGCTCTAACCTGTCAGTTCAATAGCTCTATCCATGTCAACATCAGTCGACTACCTATTGCCATCAGTCGACTATTATCTAATCTGTTGAATCTCACAGTTGAGTTTTGAACTCTCTGTTCTCTTGATCAGTGGCATCATCAATTGATTATGATCAGTCGAGTTTTCCAATCGACTTTTGAAACTTTTGTTTGTTATTATAGTGCTATTAGTCGATTGATTAAACCCATCAATCGCATGCACTGTAGTAAATTATTGTTCACAATTACTATAGCAAATATAATTAATGTTTATAATTATTGTAAAATAGTTATTATAGCAACCCCTAAAAATATCTCAACCCCCAATTTCAGAGTTTAGAGTCCATCAGTCGATCAATACTGATGGATCGAAAGCGCTAGAGGGGGAATAGCGCTCGTGACTATTTCGTTTTTCGAAATCCGTAAATCGTACGTGAAACTAATAGAGTAATAAGCAGCGGAATAAAGACAGTCAAACACAGAGACACAGGGAATTACTTCGTTCGGAGCCTAAGGCGACTCCTACTCGAAGGCCCGCGATCCTTGATCGCTTCCGGTGGGCAACAACTATAATATCGTGAATAAGTATAAGGAAATAAGTACAACCGGAATTGAAACAATACTGACAACAAAATAATAACTGAAGCTTTAGGTCGTCGGCGACTGCAACAGCACTTTAGAGTTGTTTCTTGAGCAGCACACAGCAGAAGGAAAGCTTGTCGAATAGTTGTGTTTGAAGCTGCACCTCAACCCTCCTTTTATATGAGGTTCAGGGCACCTGGATCCTTTCCGAGCGCCTGGAGTGTGACGTGGCCAACCAACCAGGATGCTCCATGTGGCGAAGAGTCGGGGGATAAAGTTGGTCCGGGCGCCCGGACAACCTTTTTCCAGCAGGTTCCTCACTGCAAACAAAGGTTAGTCCGAGCAAAATACCTTGCAAGACAGTGTTAGAATCGATAAAACACGATAGTAATAACTTACGGTCTTGGATCGTCAGTCTAACTGATTTCCAACCGAAACCCTAGGTGGCGACCCGACGCCATTCCCTCTACGGGCGCTTCACCTACTCCCTGGTGAGAGATTGATCCTCCAGATCACCTGGACTTTCTTCCTAGGGTTACCACCCCCTAGGACCTAGGGTTACCGCCCCCTAGGGATTTTCTCCACCTAGGGTTACCGCCCCCTAGGACCTAAGGTTACCGCCCCTTAGGGTTTTCCTCCACCTGGGTTACCGTCCCCTAGGACCTAAGGTTACCACCCCTTAGGGTTTTTCACCTGCCTAACCGCAACTAGGACTTTCCTGAAACACTCATTCAAACATGTTAGATCACACACAAACTTAACTTTGAATCCTTTGCCATTATCAAAACTAAGGTTCGATCGTCGGATGCTTCCTGCACCAACAATCTCCCCCTTTTTGATAATGGCAACCGAAATTCAATGTTAAGTAAAAAATATGCAGTTATATATAAGCACAAGAAACAAGATAGGCGTGATAGCAAAATAAGCATAAACATAGCTCCCCCTTAATACAAGCTCCCTTTAAAATATTTTCTTTGAATTTGAATTTCTATTTTATTTCTTTCTTTGAATTTCTCTACTCTCCCCCTTTGCCATATATCAAAAATGAGCTAGTTTTGAAAAACTTAATTTTTCAAGACAGAATTTAGCAGAAAACTTAGGCAAGGAGCGAGGTAACATAGCAATATTTTTCAAAATTTTGTCAATTGATTTTGTTTGAAGTGATTTGCAAAGAGGAACTCTTAGTGTGTTTTAGGAGTTTCCAAACATTTCACAGAAAAATTTTCAAACAAAAGTTTAACTTCAGAAATTTTTTTTAAACAAAATTTTCAACTTCAGAAATTTGCTAACAAAATTTTCAACTTCAGAAATTTTCAAAGAAAATTTTCAACTTCAGAAATTTTCAAATAAAATTTTCAAATAAAATTTTCAACTTCAAAAATTTTCAAACAAAATTTTTAACTTCAGAAATTTTCAAACAAAGTTTTCAACTTCAGAAATTTTCAAACAAGATGTTCCACTTCAAAAATTTTCTTGAAAAAAATATTCAACTTCAGAAATTTTCAACTTCAAAAATTTTCTTGAAAGAAATATTCAACTTCAGAAATTTTCAAACAAGATGTTCCACTTCAAAATTTTTCTTGAATATTTTTTTTTTCAAAAATTTCCAAAGGAAAATTTAAAAAAAAATTCAAAGCTTTAAATAATTTTCTAAAAAAAACTTGACGAATTTTCGAAGAGGTTTCAGCTTAAATAACTTTCTAAGAAAAAAATTCAGAATAGAGGACACTTGAAAATTTGGAAAAAGGCTGCTTTGAAATGTGTTTCAAAAATACTTAAGGCAAAGGAGAAGCGATAACCTTATTTGTTAATAGCTTGTCATTATGTTTCAAAAATCAAAGTTTGCCTAGAATTTCAAAAATGTGATTAAAAGACTGATCTATTAGATTAAGGTATAGTCAATCAAGTCTGAAGTAAAACAGTCTATTAGATTAAACAGTCGACATAGATAAAAGAGTCATAATAGAGCTGCAACATGCTGTACTAGAGTCATAATAGAGCTACAGTCGGAGCTACTGAGATGATGAGGGAGGTGGTCCGGAACCCAGCGACCGGAGTAGTGTCAGGAGCTCAGTGTGACGAGCCCGATCGTCCTCTCGTAGATCTCGGCGCAGGTCGGAGAGCTCCTGCCGTACGTCTCATCGTAAGTCGGAGACCTCCTGTCGGACCTCTCGTCGAAGATCGGAGACCTCTCGCCGCATGGTCTAATGAAACTCGGAGCTCTCGTTCTGGAGACTCGACATAGCCCTCTCTAGTCCGGAAACTCGATCAGCTAGAGTGCGGGGAGCTGGGTGTGGTGCTCGAGGTGGTGGTGGGGCAGGAGGAAATAGTGCCAACATGAACTCATCTTGCTCTGCCTCCCCCGCCTGCTGGTGCTGTGCCCCCCTACGCCAGGACATGGTACCCTCATCGTCTATATGGATATTTTCTAGGGAAAAGTTCCTAGCTCCTATGATGTCAAACTCGGTCATGTGGCGGATGTCACCTCCGGTGACATCAATGTGCAATGAGGACATGCAAGCTGTCAAAATGTGACAGTAAGGCATATGTACTCGTCTGTTGGTCACGTATCCAGCTGCGTAAATAATAGTGGAAAAGATGTGTAGGCTGATGTCTAACCTATGACACAGGGCATAGAGAAGAAAGGAGTGAAATGGACGCATCACCGCAATGTCGTGAGTGGTCAGCGGTAGAATACAAAGCACTAGAACCCTATAAAGGGCGTAGTCCTGAATTCTAAGGTTAAGTGACCTAAACTGGGTCTCAGTGGGATCACGCTGGTCCTCAAAGAAATACGAATAGATCGTATCAAGGGTAATATGTGAGTAGGGATCTCCAAAAGGTAGCTCCCTAGGAGGATAGCATAAAAAGGTGCAGGGTGACTCTCGTAACCCTAGAAACTCACGAATGGTAGTGGGAGATAATGTGATATCCGTGCCAGCTGCCCTAGTGGTATAGGAGTAGTCGTCTACTTTCACTAGGTTGTTGTAAAATTCGGCACATAAACTTATGTTTACTGGGTTGGTGCACTCAACAAGGTTTCGCAACCTATAGTGGTTTATGGCCTCGGAGACTGGAATACAAGAGCGTAGAAAGAACGATCTATCTATACATTTGGTTCTAATGGCCATGTAATTGGTTGACATAAACTTAATCCTAAGCTCGTCGGTGGGAAACCTAGGGTCAATGCTAGGTGTAGAGGGCCCAGCACCAGATTTAGAACGCTTCCTAAATTTCAACCGAATATTACACTAAGAAATAAACAAGTATTATAAGAAATAAAGTTTAGGAGGGGGTAGAATTTTTTACCGAGGAGCCATTGTAAGAAATTTTAGAACTGACGACCTCGGTTGAGTCACGACTCCGTATCAACCGCGGAAAATTTTAATTTTGAAAGTCTTCGCAGGGAAGCTAAAAAGCTTTAAGGAAAACTTGGGTGCAAGGATAGGGGGCGCCTGCTGCCCCCTATATATAAGGGAGTCCGGGCGCCCGGACCTGTTCCGGGCGCCCGGGGTCGTGTGAGGCGGGGCCCCCGGGTTCTCTGCGGGCGCCCTGAGTCTGAATACCGGGGGCGCTCGCCCCCGATTTTTGACCTTGTTTCGTTCGTTTTTTTTAAAGTTAATTTAATTTATTAATAACATTTAATTTGATTAAATTTATCAAAAATGTTTAAAAAAAACGTTTGATCTAATTTGATTTTAAAAATGTTAAGTTAAGTAGTTTGGAGATTTTTGAGTTAATTTAATTTTGAAAAATGTTTAACTTAACTTAAGTAAGATTTAAAATTGAGTTTGCTTAGTCATCTCACCCGATCTATGTTTTCAATCAGGGGTTCCTATTATTCTGTGAGATGAATTAGTTCAATTTATAGGATTTTGTTTAACTTTATGTTAGATTCGGGTTTAGCTTTGGGTTCAACAAGTAAGCGTTCTTTGGATAAACTTCTGGGCTATGGTGAGTCACAAGGAGCTCATTAAAGTAACCATGCCTTCGAGGTTTCCCAAATAGTCCTACCCATTGAGCTTTAATACTAAACCTTGGTCTAACTAGTTAGGATCCATTTAAGGGTAGCTTCGGTTAGTTCCACTTGGCCAAATGCACCAGGTCGAAGCCATATCTTCCTAGACATGCGATGCCCAAGTTTTCCCAACGTACTATCATCCAAAAATTTCACCAGTACTGTGCTTCAAGTTAAAATTTAACCCTTTTTAATCTATCCTTATTTACCTATCCGGGTAATCTACTCTTATTTACCCATTTCGGGTAGGTTAAGTTCGGTTACCTTGTCGGGTAAATAGTTTTCGGAGTTGCCAGCTATTATGGACCCTCCTTCTATTTGAATTTTAAATTTTAATTCCAAATTTTGAATTTTAAGTTTTTAATTACGAATTTCGAATTTGAATTTTGAGATTAATTTCGAATTTTTAGTTTTGAGTTTTTAGATTAATTTCGAATTTTTATAGTTTGAGTTTTAGATTAATTTCGAATTTTAAATTTTTAAGTTTTTAGATTAATTTCGAATTTTTATATTTGAGTTTTAGATTAATTTCGAATTTTTAAATTTGGGTTTTGGATAAATTTCGAATTTTTTAAATTTGTGTTTTAGATTAATTTCGATTTTTTAATCTTTAAGTTTTAGATTAATTTCGAATTTTTAAATTTGAGTTTTAGATTAATTTCGAATTTTTATAGTTTTGGCTCCTCCTGGATCATAGCCTCGATAAGGTTTATTGAGGTAATGTATTTGATCCTTAGGAATCCAATAATGTCCAAGTCCAACTTGATTGATCAGGTTGGATTTGGCAACCCATGCTTGGACCACTTTTCTATTTGGTTTGTTTATTAAGGATAGGTAAGATTTATATTTCTTTTTATATCCTAGTCCAGTTCGATTGTAGATTGCCCTTTGTGTTCCAAGAATCAAGTCAAGATTCTTGGATCCTAAGGAAAATCGTTCTAGGGTAGTTTTTAAATCCTTTACCTGACTTTTCAGATTGGAATTCTCTTCCTCAAGTTTTTGAACTTGAGTTGAGGTTCCAGTCTGAACTTGATCAGTTAAGGATTCGTTGTTTGGCGTTTCTTTAAGGAGTGTTACTTCCTTCAGAAGCGCTTTGATTCGAATCTTGGACTTAGCTACTTTATGCATTAAATAATTAATTAAACTATATAAACGACTTTTACTTATAGAGGGGTTCGGCCCTTCAGAAACGGATGCGGATCCGTGGGTTCTCTCGGACTCGGCTTCCGATTCGTCCTCACTTCCGGATTCGTTGGTGAAGTCCCGGGCTGTCAAGGCAAGAAAGTTCGTCTGTTCTTGTTCTTCGTCGTCGGATTCCTCGGAAGAAGACTCGTCCCATGTTGCCTTCAATGCCTTCCTTCTTTTGGGTTTCTTTGGATCCTTCTGGTTCGGGCAATTTGCCTTGATGTGACCCTTCTGATTGCACCCGTAGCAGGTCACTTCGAATTTACCCTTCGAGTTTGGTTGGGCTTCTTTAGACTGGATGGCCTTTCTGAGATCCTTTTTGTTGAAGCCCTTCTTTTTGCAGAGCTTCTTAACTAAGTTGACTATCTCGGTTGTAAGTTCATCGTCGTCTTCTGAATCTGGTTCTTCTTCTGATTCAAGTTCGGTTCTCCGCTTGATTCTTGATTCGCGCGATCTCCCTGTTCCTGCAACCAAAGCCAACCCTTTCTCGGTCGGGCGTGCATTAGTCTGCTTGTGAAGTTCGAATTCTGCAAACAGTTCAATGGTGGATAAGTCCTTGGAGACCTTGTAGGCATCTACCATGGATGCCCACAAGGTGTTCCTTGGAAAGGCGTTTAGAGAATACCTTATGATGTCCCGGTTGTCTACCTTCTGTCCAATTGCATGAAGACCATTGAGCATATCTTGAATCCAGGCATGGAGTTGGGCAGTTGTTTTACCTTCCTGCAATTTGATGTTAAATAATTTATTAAAAATTAAGTCTCTTTTACTTACTTTGGTGTCGGATGTCCCTTCGTGAAGTTCAATTAGCTTCTCCCACAATTCTTTGGCGCTGTTGAAGGGGCCGACGCAGTTGAGTTCTTCTTTTGATAGGCCACACTGGAGGGTGCAGGTTGCCTTGGCATTAGCTTCCACTTTCTTGATCAAAGTTGCATCCCAGTCCTCGTACGGTAGTGGTTTGCCGGCGTTGTCAGTTGGCAGTTTGAATCCGGTTTTGACAATCATCCAGACTTCAAAGTGAGTCTGGAGATATGCCTCCATCCGACCTTTCCAGTACCCGAAGTCATCTCCGGTGAATAGCGGAGGGCGGGCAGTACTATAGCTTTCTTGAAGGGCCATTTCGGTTTTACCTAAAGCGAAAAACAACCCAAAAAAAAATATCCCAGGACTTGGTCCTGGCTTAGTAGTGCGGTAAGAAAAAAATGGACCACGAACTCGGGTGGTGTTGCACCAATTCCGAGAAAAACCGATTCGAGCGAAGAAGAATTAGAATATAGCTATGAGGCTAAATTATAATCGACTCCGAAAAAAATAAATACCACGAAAAAAAAAATTTTGAATGGTGGTTGCACCGATTCAAAATGACCCCGCTCTGATACCAATTGATGGATCGAAAGTGCTAGAGGGGGAGGTGAATAGCGCTCGTGGCTATTTCGTTTTTCGAAATCCGTAAATCGTACGTGAAACTAACAGAGTAATAAGCAGCGGAATAAAGATAGTCAAACACAGAGACACAGGGAATTACTTCGTTCGGAGCCTAAGGCGACTCCTACTCGAAGGCCCGCGATCCTTGATCGCTTCCGGTGGGCAACAACTATAATATCGTGAATAAGTACAAGGAAATAAGTACAACCGGAATTGAAACAATACCGACAACAAAATAATAACTGAAGCTTTAGGTCGTCGACGACTGCAACAGCACTTTAGAGTTGTTTCTTGAGCAGCACACAGCAGAAGGAAAGCTTGTCGAATAGTTGTGTTTGAAGCTGCACCTCAACCCTCCTTTTATATGAGGTTCAGGGCACCTGGATCCTTTCCGAGCGCCTGGAGTGTGACGTGGCCAACCAACCAGGATGCTCCATGTGGCGAAGTCGGGCAGGGGATAAAAGTTGGTCCCAGGCGCCCGGACTGTCGGGCGCGGACCCTTTTCCGGCGGGTTCCTCACCGAAACAAAGGTTAGTCAGCAAAATACCGCAAGACGGTGTTAGAATCGATAAAACACGATGAGTAATAGCGACGGTCTTGGATTCAAGTCGACGGATTTCCAACTAGAAACCCTACGTCGACCGACGCCCTGCCTCTACGGGAGCGTCCCTCACCTACTCCCTCGGGAGATTATTGATGCCAGTCCGGTCCTCCAGACCGACTGGACTTTTCGCCTAGGGTTACCATCCCCTAGGACCTAGGGTTACCGCCCCCTAGGGTTTTTCTCCACCTAGGGTTACCGCCCCCTAGGACCTAAGGTTACCGCCCCTTAGGGTTTTCCTCCACCTAGGGTTATCGCCCCCTAGGACCTAAGGTTACCACCCCTTAGGGTTTTTCACCTGCCTAACTGCAGCTAGGACTTTCCTGAAACACTCATTCAAACATGTTAGATCACACACTAACTTAACTTTGAATCCTTTGTCATTATCAAAACTAAGGTTCGATCGTCGGATGCTTCCTGCACCAACAAATACATCCTATCAATCGACTAATGCTCATGTTTCAACCTTATCAAAGCTAAATTATCATCTTGCATGATATTCGATTGGACTCAACCTACTAAGACTTCCTTTGCTCATCATTCGGTCAACCTTGACCAATCAGGATTTCATCGTTGCCTAGCATCCGATCAACATTAACCAACCAAGACTTCACTACAACAAAAATCCTCATAGACATCGGTTTTCCACCGGTGTCTATTTCATTTTTGATCGATGTCTATGAAGCCGATGTAAAAAGTCTGCCATTTTAGACATCGGGTTAAAACCGGTGTACTATCACTTAACGACACCGGTCTTCGAATCGGTTATTAACCGGTGTAGTATCACTTAATGACACCGTTTCATAAACGGTGTAAAACCGATGTAATATTGTATGTTAATAACACCAGTTTTGGCAGCGGTAAATGACCGATGTAATATTAGTTAATAACACCGATTTTACAGCGGTGGAAAACCGATGTAATATGGATATTTTTTAACAGCACAAATTTGATTTCCGAAACAATGAAAAACTGACAGTAATAAAAAAAACATAAATATTCACAAATTACACAAATATTCTTCATTTAACAATATCCATAAAATACACAAATATTCACAAATTATATAAATAATCTTCTTACAACAGTATCCATAAAATACCCAAACATTCTTTTTACATCAAAAGCTAGCTAATAGATATCAAAATCAAGATAGAACATTCTTTTAACAACACATCAAGGTAGAACCGCACTTCAAATGTAATCTATCATGCATTCTGCCCAATCGAACCGCACTTCATCAATTTCAACTCTAGAGTAGTTGAGATTTGTAAACTGTAAAAACACATAAATAATATATTAGTAAAGATGCAATTTTGAAAGCTGGAAATGGTAAAGATGTAATTTTGAAAGCTGGAAATGCAGTTTTCTGAGTTAAAACATCCATTGTTTGTGTTTTCTGAGTAAAACATCCACTGTTCTAATCTGTCAAAAAAAATAAGAACCAAACAGTTCAACTTGCCTTTGTGGTGCTTCCCATCATTCCTCAGAAGAAACCCCAAGGGTTTTAGTGATCATCTGTGTGGACTGCGGAGCTGGAATATGGAAACCTCCCCTGGGCCAAAGGGGGCTCACTGCCACAATGTTGTTAGACAAAGACTTGATTTTGCTTCTGAAAACTAATCTACAGATGAACATCCAAAGGAGGCATTCATGGAATCAAAATCTGTCATAAAGGAGAAATATAACACAGCTACCAACTCCAGAGCTAAGATAACAGTTCAACTTGGTGAAGGATTGGAGGTTGAAGGTGAAGAATCAGAAGCAGATATTGCTTTTGATCTGAATCGTTCCAACAACCAAGTACCAGATATGCACATAAGGCTGCCAGAATATCCAACTCCTATTCATCATTCTAGAAGAGAATTATTGAAGAAAAATTGGAAGCATCTGGCTAGAATGGCTGGCAAGGCAAATAGTACAGATAAAACCCACATTGTTGAGATATCAAAACAGAATAGCATTCAGAGTCATGTAAAGTTAGATGGTGATACAACTTTAGTGCGAGGGGAAATGGAGAATGAACAAGCTAAAAGTTGTTATAATCATGTTGACAATGCCCGAAGAGGTTCCATATATCCAATTTCAAGTGATAAAGGTTCTACGCAGACACACGCCAGCAATATTCCACAATTTCCACCGGAATGTAAAAGGAGGAGAACCATGCTAATGCACAATGTGGAATTTGGTCAAATGACACGAGTCTCCAAATCATGTAGCTTTGTAGATGAACAAAATCTGGTACCGTTGGGTGATTTACAAACCTCAGATTTCATGTTGACCTTTGGTCCCATCAAATGGGTGACAAAGAAGAGATCAAAGGTGCCTATTCGAGTCCCTAAGCCGGTTCTCGCTGAGATAGTTGCAGGCTACAAAGATCTTTTGCAAAACCTTAAAAGCAGACACCAGGCATGCATCAAAGCCTTGTTCACAGATACTCGTGTGAGAATGAAAACAGGAAAATGAACAATAAGGAAACATGTTCATCACCAGCAGTGAATATTTTCATCTCATGGATTACATGCTTGCTCTAAAATGATAAATGATGCACCGCAATTGTAGACTAGTGGTAGAATTTTGGAAATGCAATTTTGAAATGGAAGTTCTGGCTCCTTTTTATCTTTTAAATGAGTTAGCACACCAGGCTGTGTCAAAATTAAGAACCAAGATATGACTTTTGCAGCAGTAAAATTTACATTCTGTTATTGTGACAACACTAACCACGCGCTAATTTCTTGACAAAGTTTTTCAAGAAAGACCAAGTTATGGCTTTGAGAAGAGTAAAAGGTAAAAAGCATTTAATGTCCGAAGCAAAATTTTCTTGGGGAAATTTTAAACAAATAAAGCTATGTCATTAGCAAGACTTAAAAGTGTAGCTATTCTGTAATGCACTAACATCTTGTAATTAAAACTAAGTTACTAATCAGAAAATTCAACAATTGAACTTGGATTCGATGCTCTAATCCAATTTGTTGTACTTCAGTGTCTCTTTGTTGTTTCATCTCAAAAGAAACAAAATCACTGAAGAAGGAAATACATTTTAAAAAAAATTCCTTAGCGGAACCAAACAATCTAATGTCAGCCCATTAACATGAAAAAAAATAAATCAAATGCAATAAAATGTTTAGACCTTTTGAACTTGACAACAGATATGACTTGTTTAGGTATAAAACTCAAACCTGTCTTCCATCCATGCAACGCTGTACAAGTCACCAAGGCAAGTCATATATTCCGGTGGTGGTGGAGGATCCATCCCAGGACAGTAGGTTCCCCAGCTGCTTTCAACAACATTGGATGCTGTTGTCACATATACATTAAGGTCTTCTGGCATTAAACCTTCAAAGATACTGCCACTCTCACATGCTTCCACATAAATAATCTGTTCAAACGAACACCAACAAAGATCAGCAATTAACTTGGTTATAATACACATTTTGTAATCAAAAGTTACCCATCAGCTACACTCACACAATTATAGAATTTACTACTACCTTGTTTCAAGGTAAGTCATGAGAATCGTCAGATAAGGCACATAAACGTAAAAAATAATCAACAAGTCACAAGCAGCCACTGTAAAGTGTCCAAGTACCAAGTGTATGTTAAATATGTAAAAGGGAGACAAAAAAGAAAATCATCATAATTACTCAAAAAGCAAACCTATTTCACCAGGTGGATCGGTTACATTCCTTACCTCATGGCTACATGTCATTATTTTACCTAAAATTAAATTTATCAAGGTTGTGCAAATCATACCTGGAATCTTGTTAACCAATATGCGAGCTTTTTCTGCATGTTTGAGATTTAAATGTGCACCTCTACTTGAGTTATATCTGTTGTCATCCTGAATGGAAATTATGTACGATAGAGATTAAATTCTGTTAATTTCAAGTATTTTTCCAAGGGAATGAATAGTGCATGACAAACTTACATACTCCATGGACAAATTGAAGTTCACCGACTAGAGTGTATAATGAAATGCATAAAGCAGTATATGTAAAATTTACAACTCATGTTGATTGCAACTGCTTTCTTACAAAAATTCTTGTAAAAAAGGGCAGTATGATTCTTTCTTTCACATGACTTGCTCAAAGTTGGGGAACAAAAATATTCTGAAATGAAAAAAAATGGTTCAATATATAACCAATAACAAAATTCCCCATCATAGACATACTTGCATAAAATAAAGGGTTAATTAATAAATCTATTACAACCTATGGAATTCCATATCTATGAAAATATTAAAAAGAGTTAATAATTAGTAGCCATCGTAATTTACTTCTATGGAGAACACAAAAGGCGCAACCTTTACCAATTTCCCAACGGAAGGTGCGATTTTTATGATCCTAATGAGACGATGCTGCGGTTACAAAGAGAATTAAGAGCAAAAAATTAAGGAGAGAAAACAATGAAGAAATTGACAGTACATTTTTTTTCACAATACAAATGCTATTGCATGGACAGAATTTATTACTGATGATGCTTGGTGATCAATATTGAGCACACAACTATCATGCAGATGAAACCAAGTTTTCTTGCCTAAGCTTCCTTTCATCTGACAATGTCTTGGCAAATTTAACAAGTCGTTCCTTGTTCGACATTGTTCCTCCCTCCCCATCCACCACCGGCACCTATTGCCCAGTCTCCAAGTTCACCCGCGACGCCGGCTTCTCCAGCAGATTCTCCCCAATCCGAACTAAATTTCTTAAGTTCCACTTCGTTGAATTATCCACCGAAGCCGCAGCGCCAGTCAAGGTATCGTCCTGCCATTCAATCAATCGTACAATATCTTCAGTTAAAATTGATCGACTTAGCGCATGCAGCTATACGGAGAATCAGTCGATTAATTACCTGTATGCGAAGGTAGTTGCCCTCACTTTCCAGTGCCTGGAAAATGACTGAAGCATAGATATCCACCATGTCCGAGGTCGCCTCCCTGAAAACTTGGACGAGTGGCGATTTTCCTCTGTTCCACAGCCACTCAAGCAATCCCCATCGAGCGCTCTCTCGGGCACTGTACCTCTCCGTGTGTTTATGTGCTCCAGTCCCAATCGAGATCACCAGAAATTGACGGTAGTCCATCGGATTATACGACTCGAAATCCTTGTTCGACTCCAGAATTTGCTACTTGGAAAGTCTCTCTGACTCATGGACTAAAGTAAATCGATTGTAAACGCATAAACTACACAGTGGCATTACCTCGAACGCTAAACGGACAACCTTCTTGGCGCGCTGAAACAGAGAGAGATTCCCTCTGCAAGAGTGTATGTGCTGGAACTGGTCAATGCCGAGCTTGCGAGTGACCTAGCCGAACTGGATGTAGACGAAATCGGAGTAGGGGAGGTCGACCTTGATGTAGCTGACGTCGTACCAGATGAGATAGCTCCGGATCTGGATACCCTCGAGGTTGGAGACGGAGTCGTAGCCGAGGAAGCCAGACACGCGCGGGGCGTAGTAGACGACGTACTCGAAGTCGACGTAGCACTCTCCGTAGAGATCGATGACGAAGTAGCCGTTGGAAGCGACGGAGAAAGACTTGACGGTGTCGGGGAGGATGCCGGGAGGGAGGTTGTACTCCTGGAGGATGTCGTAGACAGTGGAGCTGTTGGACGGCGAGGCCGACGATTGGGCAGTCACTGCCGCGGAGAGGGAGGAAGGGAAGAAGAGAGAAAGGAGGAGGAGGGAGGAGGACATGGCGATCGGGAAGGAGAAACCCGACGGATTTGGGAAGGCAAGAAGGAGAGCTAAGTCGACTGCGGAATATAAAAACAAGTGTTGTGGAAAAAAAAACATACTAAAATGCGAAGAAGGCTTCCTCTTCTCACCCAAAGGGAGAAGTTGGAGGAGATGGTCGGAGGAAGGGCATCGTGTCTTGATCCTGATCGGGAGAGGAAGGGGCGTCGATCTAGGAAGGGGAAGAGGGAGATGAGGTTGAGAGAGATGGTCGGAGGTTTAGATTTAGGTTTAGGCAGAGAGATGGTCGGGCGGGATATAAGTTTAGGTTTGGAGGAAACTTCATAGTGTTGCAAATTTTGGCAAGTGGGAAAATTAAAATATTTTATTTTGGTTTATTAACACCGGATTTTAAAAATCGCTGTTAAAATCGATGTCTATTAACGAAAAAAAAAGGCGCTCATAGACATCACCTAAAAAACCGATGTCTATGAGCGAAAATCTGCGCTCATAGACACCGGTTTTTGGAAAAACCGGTGTAAAATACTCAAATACATCGGTTTTTGCTTAAAACCGTTGTTGTTCCACCGATGTCTATGAGAGTTTTTGTTGTAGTGCTTTATCATTGCCTGACATTCGGTAAACCTTGATTTGTCGAGACTTCTTTATTGCCTAGGATCAGGTCAACCTCGACCTGTCAGGACTTCACACCTCATGCCAACTCCATATTGGACTTTCGATCGTCAAGTGTTTAGTCAACTGTAACTCACTTAGATTTTCCTCTTGTCAACTAACATATTAATAAAACATCGAAACTCAAACTCAAATCACACCAAACTTGATCAACCTAATCAACCTTAACCAGAAGTCAATTGCATCAACAAGCTAAATGATTCCCTAATAAACCGAGTGAAAAATAAACAAGTTCCATCACATTTAGTCATTGTTTAATAAGGGGTATATAACAAAGTCTATTCCACTCATTGTAACAAAAGGTAATTACGCTCACATTAGACGTCTCTCATAGTTCGTCCCTAAATTATAGAAGAGAGGTAAATCATGAATCAATTTATTGTTGATCATCAAATGACTAAGAGATAAGAGGAGTTTTTTTCCTAAAGACATGCATGTGTCCACTAGAAATTATCTCGGCCAAATTATAATAAAATTTTCATTTTCTATAGCCAATTGAACATCCCTCTATTCTACTCATGGTCCCATGCGAGAAGACTTCCAAAAGCCACAACTACTCTCGTCCTCATCCTGATCGCCACTCTCGTGCTCAGCCTGATCCTCATAATCAGCATCATGTCATGGAGAGGTTGACCTCACCGCACTCTACTTAAATCTCTATACATATTGGGCCTATATGCATTTTTCTTTTCCTTCTACGTTTCTCTCCCTCTCTTCCGCTGCCACTTGAGTCTGCTTGGTTGCTGCTTGGAGTTGATCTGCTTGTGGCCAGATGGCGGACTGGGGGCCGGTGTTCGTGGCGGTGGTGCTCTTCGTGCTGCTCTCGCCGGGACTGCTCTTCCAGGTCCCGGCTAAGGGCCGGGTGGTGGAGTTTGGCAACCTGCAAACCAGTGGTATGTCCATCTTCATCCACTCCATCATCTTCCTCGGCCTCGCTGCCGTCTTCATCCTCGCCATCGGCGTCCACGTCCATTTGGGCTAGCTGATTAATTACTAAAATTAAGCTACCAACTTCTTGTTAATTTGGGTGTGAAATTTGGAGTTTTAATTACGTTTCTGTACTAATTAAGTCAATTAATAAGGTGCTGAAATTAAACTATGAGCAGCTTCATTTTTATTTGTTTTTATTGGATGACAGGAGTAATTAATAAGCTCCTTAATTATAATTTACTGCGTGCCTTGCTGTGCTAATTAATTAATTAACTGTGTTATAAATGAACAAAATGACACTGATTGAAAAGGAAATGAAATATATAAACAAAGTTCGTATGGTTGTTCAGCTCTATTGACTAAGTCGCTAATGTTGTTGGTGAGTAACTATCATGAGCACATGCCAAAAACATCCCTGTCGTTCCACTACATTGCTATAATTGAGAGAGTTCTACGACTCCAATGATATATAAATCGATTTTACAAGATTGAAATGAAAACAATAACGATACATCAAAATCAAATTAAAGGATGCATCTATAAGATCTAATTATCATCATTTAAGGCTACAATTACAAAATTGAATGCCGACTTGAATCCAGTGCTAAAGTCAATGTAACCCTTATTTCTTGTCGGAGTAATTTCTACAATACAAGGAAAGTCTTCTATCAGAATGGACAGCAACCTTAGTTCCTTCTCAATTGAAAAGAAAGAAAGAAAAAGTGTCAACAATTCAGTAAGATGCCCAAATGAATTTTGACCTCTCCTTTTTATACCCTGGCTCATCCCATAGGCACCATCCACTTAAAGGGCTCATAACCCGTTAACAACCTATTAATATTAATGAATTAGATTATTAAATCTACACATTCAATTAACATCCAAAACTTAAACTCCTATTCATGCATCAAGTATTAAATCACTTAATTGAGATTTAATTCCCTAATGGCAAAATCGTTGTGTGTTATTATTAATCTTGTATTAGCTCACTTTATGGAGACGTAATCCTTCTGATCCTATCCGAAAATGTGAAGTTGGAAAGCTAGAAGGTGGCGGCTTCGTTAACTGGACGTGGACTTCGCTCCGCTCTGCAAAACAAATAGTGTCAATACCGGGCCAGGGAAGTGTCCTCGACGTTGGCCCTCCGACGCTCAAGTTAGTCACCAGAATGTGGAGAAAAGTGGAGCAACAGTAGAACTCAAGAATAACGCATACCTCCGTCGATAATAGACCTTCATTTATATAGAGGCCTAGTGGGTACCGTGCGCGCTTCTCGAGGTATAGGCATGCTTCCCAGGTGTCCCGTGAAAGACTCTTGTCAAGAAAGTACCTCTAACACCATACCTTAACAGGGCATGCATATCCCTAATGTGACAGTAGAAACTTCTACCGTACGATATGCCTGTCAACCATGCCTCATGTCAACGACACTATCTCCCAAGAGGATGTTAGGAGATACTACAGTGGTCCTATTGCTTGGCCAAGCAGAGAAGCCACTCGGCCAAGCATTCACTCTGTCCTCAATCAGGTCCCGCTGCTTGGCCAAGAGCCCTCCACTCTTTTGTCTTCAGTCGCTCTTCCGTGCGCTGGCAGCGTAGTAACCTGCCTTCCTCTGTTCGGATAAACTATCCGGTCTTCCTCGGTGTTTTGATAATATAACCCAAGCGCCTACTTATCATATCCTCTCGAGCTGGAAGGATTGTCCGCTTGGACGTGTCTCAGCCGAACAGGCCCAGTCTGTACCGACCGACCGTTGCATTTACCGTCTGTTCGACCCTTTGACACTTGAGCATTGACCATATTGACTTTGACATCCACCGTGGAAGTTGAACCCATGCCAGGTATGTTGGGGTTGCAAGATTACAAACATAGTCTCACGTTGAAAAGGCATGGGAAAGATCATGGGTTTATAAGAGAAAGATATCTCCATTGGCATGAGGCCTTTTGGGTAGTGCCCAAGAGCAAAATCATGAGGGCTTAGGCCCAAAGTGGGCAATATCATACCATTGTGGAGATATTTAAATTCTTTTCGATCCTACTATTGGTTATTAGAGTCTGGACTGCCAGAAGGTTTAACCACCGACTGTGCACAAGAGCTATGGTCTGATTGAACCATGTGAGTACAATATTGACCTCGAACAAAGAAAGTGGGGGCTCCTATGTTCGGATCAAGAGGACCAGACGTCAGGCAAGAAGTCCTAGTTGCGGCTAGGCAAGGAAATCCTAGTAGGTCGGGTGGACCGAGGGGCAGGAAGACCGGTGGGTCGAGGATCGGACGTGGGAAACCTGTGGTCCTTTGTTTGAGGGGTGGGGGGAGAGATTGTTGAGGTTACAAGATTGCAAACATAGTCCCATATTGAAAACATATGGGAAAGATCATGGGTTTATAAGAGAAAAGATATCTCCATTGGCATGAGGCCTTTTGGGTAGAGCCCAAGAGCAAAACCATGAAGGCTTAGGCCCAAAGTGGACAATATCATACCATTTGTGGAGATATCTAAATTCTTTTCAATCCTACAAGATAAGCCTCCTTCCATCACCGCATCACAAGTCTTCCCTTCAAGTCTAGTCAAAGGAGGCTGCGAGTCCGACTGACTAGACCAGTAAAGTCTTCGATGACTCTCATGCCTTTACTGTTCAGCCTCACCTTGTTAGACTAGGTGTATAACCGCTGCTCGGCCCAAGCTCTTCGAAGAGAACTGTGCCTAGGCCACTCGGCTGTGTGATGACCACTTATCCCCACCGCTCGGGAAGTGTGTGGCAACACTTTGAGAAAAATCCTTTTCTTACATTCCTCGGCTGAGCGCCCTGACATCATCTAGATTTCTCGGAGACCTGCAAATCCCTGGTCATTATGGTCGAGCACGTGGCCATACTTTTAAATAATCCTCATTAATATCGTCCGATGGCTGAGCGCCACGTGCCCTTCTTTCTACGCACATTTAACGTGACAGGCGGATATCCGTTAGTGATGTGACAAGTGCCTTTTCAAATTCAACGGTCGGATCTCCACCTAGTTTTTTGCAACACTGGATAGGGCGGCTCAGGTCGATCGGCCGCAAGGTTTATAAACCCCGCGTATGTCGTCATCTCCCTCACTTCGTGTACCTTCGTCTTCGAGCTCTCCGACGACACTTCGTTTCTTCTGTCTCTCTGGCGATCTTTCCAGTAAGCTTCTCCATCTTTCCGTCCGAATCTCTTTGCTATTTTTCGTCATCATCCTTGTTTTCGATGGAGAGCTCCTCACAACCTCCCGCCTCCGTCCCTGGGCTCTGGTACACTTCCACCAAGTTTAGGTTTGACGGGGGTGATGCTGAGATCTTGAAATCCACTTAAGAATTTTCGTCTGGATATCAAATTGCTCTTCCTTCTGCTTTTGACCGACCGCATGAACCACCGCTGGGTTTTTTTATACCTTTTTAGGGAATAATTCACCGCCGATCTGTGGTTCCCGGTCCACCCTTTCTTTCCCGTCATTTGTAAATATTTTCGCATTTCTCTCCATCAACTAGTTCTGAACTCCTTTCGGTTGCTGTGTGAGGTCATCATCCTGTTCCGCTAGCACAACATTCCTCTTACTCCTTGACTCTCCCACTATTTCTATTATCCGAAATTATCTGAGCCAGAGACTTTTCTCTTCCAAGCCTGAGTGGGCTTAGTTTTCTTTGATAAGCTGTCGTCCTCCAATAGACATTGGAGAGACTACTTCTTCTTCGCTCGCTTTCCCGAGCGGCAGGACTTTCCAACTAGCTGACAGTTAGAGGTGTCGAACCCGCAGGAACTCAAGAAGTACAAGAGTCAATCAGACTACCTCCATGCAGCTTCGAACTTGGCCAGTCAGAAATATCATATTCACAAGTTGCTATTGGAGGGTGTCCTCTATGTGTTCGACCTGAGCCCGATCCGCACAAAGCTTCCGTCCAGCTTAGGTATGCTCCTCTTCTTCTTCTTTGTTGAATCTAATTAATTTTTCCTCCTTTTTGTAGCTCACATCATGCTGAGGGTGCGTCTGGCCAACAAGTGTAAGCTCACGGACGCAGAGATAAATGTTGCGGCTGTAGCCGAGTTGGAGAGCTGAGGCTTACAGCCGGTCGACTCCCAAGAGGACCCGCTCGATGAAAGCGAGGGAGAGTCGATGTAGGTGAGCGAAGGAGGAGCTAGGCGAACAGCTGGCAGTAGAGCAGTCGATATAGCAGATCGCCCACCAAAGCGGCCTCTGGCACTTCCAGTCGACGTAGCCTCAGAGTCGGCCTCTTCTGGGGAATCTTTGATAAGCCAGAAGAAGCGCCGAGCTGAAGTTTCCTCCCGATCCACTACCTCTGCTATGCAGACCCCCACCCAAGTTAGCACACTCACTCCATCTAAGCGGGCCGAGACCTCTACACCTGCTCCTCACGAACAAGCAAAGGCAGCCTCCATACTTCGCTTTCATTTGATCAGATGTCATCCTTATCCGGACTACCACAAGGAACCATCTACGTGCTGTTGATCACTTTCATACCGCCTCCATCTTTGCCAGTGGCCCAGAAATCACGCATTTAGCTAGCACAATCATCTCAGTCAGCCGGCTGAGTGACCCGCTGAGTGACCTCCGTCCCATCTGGTCCGAGCGGGTAACGCCACATAACGACAGTTATCCATCTGTCGATAGACAAGTGGCGCGACTTTGACGACGCCGCCTTACGGACCCCAGAGCACAAAATAATAATCTAAGGGTCGCTTGCACAGGTATGGGTCGACGCCCGGGCCCGTGCGATGGTCATGCCTCCTAGGGCTCTCGCCAACATTCACACCTAGATGTTAATTGGGGTAAGCATATCTTATATGTATCTATTTATTTTCGTTCAACCTTCATAGTTTCTTGGTGCATTGTAGTATTGGGTAGAGAGTCTGGCCATACCAGCAGCTGCGGGCTCCGAGTGGCCAATCGTCTGCTTCTTAGGCGTAGCTGGAGCTGATGAGCGCTGAGATGGTTCAATTAAGAGCCTATCTGAATAAGAGCTCTGATCAGCTAGAGGAAGCAAGGGGCAAAAGCACCGAGCAAGCCACTTTATTGGCTCGGCTAAATAAACAGACTAATACCTTCAAGTCTAAGATCCATTCGGCCAACACCAGGAAGCTCCGGGCAATCAAAGACTTGGAGATTAAGAACAAAGAAGCCTGGCTCCTGGTGCAAAACTTGAAGGAAGCTGAGGCCAGACTGAAGGCCGAGCGGGAGGATCGATCGGCTGAGCAGACTGCCGCGAACGCCCAATTCACTACGAAGGATGAGGAGCTAGCAGAATTGGTGTCCTCCCGAGCGGCCCTCGAGACTTATCAAGGTGTTGAGTCCAATTGGTTCGAGCTCATGAAGCGAGCCTACATTCGCTTAGACATCTTTAATGGCAAGGTTACTGATAGGGCACTCCGTATTTTCAACTTTGCCATCAACGGGACGCTTGACCAACTAAAGGATGGCAGCTACATTCTAATAGCTCTGACAAACAAGATTATCAGCCGAGTCAAGATGACCGAGTTGCTGCCCGATGATGCTTTGGATTATCTTAAGTGAACCTACCCATGTGTGTTGCCTCATTTTGTATTACCCTTCTTGAACTTATAAAAAATTTTCCAAGTGTCAATGCGCAATTGCCCGTTTGGCGAGTTTTTCTTATTTGTTTATCCCTGCGTCATCGTTCAGTATTTTCTTTTCGGTTTGACTTGCATTTATTTATTCACGCATTGTCGTGCAAACTCGAGTAAAGGTACGAGTTGCTTACCTTTCAAAGTGTGGCTTCATGACCTCCCGATCGGCGACGGGCTACCCCTTTTCATAGTTGATCGATCAATTCGGGATTGTTGAGCGGCCACCTTATAGTGAAAACTATTGCTTTTGAGCAGCGCATTTCCTGGTTGGCCTTTTTCGTCGATAAACTATTTTTCGTCCAAGTCTCGAGTTTAAGGTCGCCACTCGACTGTTGAAAATCAGAGTTTAAGGTCGTCACTCGACCGTTGAATGGCGTAAACAGGGATTTAAGGTTGTTGCTCGACCACTGATGGAGACGATGGTTTAAGGTCGTCGCTCGACCGTCGGTGAAGACTAGGGTTTAACATCATCGCTCAACGATTGATGAAGACTAGGATTTAACGTTGCCACTTGACAGTTCTTCCACTTGGCAAGGCGAGTCAGAAGTAGCTTGGAGAATATCATATATACCACACAACATCTTAGTTGAGCTCAACATGTCAAAACTTATGGGTTAAATATCCCTTAAACAATCTGGTCCATTAATTTAATTAATATAGAACTAAATAAGTTATAGTTACTATAATTGTAACAAGACCTCAACAGTAATCATAGTACTAATTTCATTAATGATATAAATCAAATGTGGATGTGTAGTATAATGATGACATGAAATGTGATATGTACATATCCATTTTCAAGAGTTCTTTTTATGACCCAAATCGAGGTCCAAATCATGTTTACTGAAACTTTATGCTAAATCACAGTAGTAAACCATGATTCAACCTTATGGCTCAAAATTGAGTCCTACATCATATTTACAAACATCATATGTAAAAATTATAATAGTAAATCATGATGTCTTTATGTTAAAAAGTCAAAATCTAATATACATGTAAAACTTTAGAACGTACAATAAGCTAAAAAAAAATACATGTGTGTTCATTAATATAGAGCATTACACCAAAATATAGATTTCTACCAAATGTGTACTTCGTCAAAATGAAGAACTCTCATATTCAATACATGTTAATGAAACATCTTGAGTGACAAACCCTTAGTGAACGAATCTACTAACATGGAATTTGTCGTTATATACTCTATCATAATCTAATCATTTTGAACCCTTTCTTTAGTCATCAAAAACTTTATGTCAACATGTTAGATTTCGATGAACTGTAATTATTCTTGGAATACAATTCTATAGATTTATTATTACAGTTGATTCTCAATAACTTGTTAATACCCCCAATAATGTTTAAATCTGTGATAAAATTCTACATCCATATCTTGTGGTTGGAAACTTCATAGCAGACTATAAATTTTGCCTCCATAGTAGAAGTGTTATTAGCATCTATTTGATGTTTTTCCATGATATAGTCGCTCCTTCTAATATGAAGGCATAACCTGAGGTGAACCTCCTAATATTTAGACATCTAGTAAAATCAAAGTTTGAATATCTAATGATCTCCAAATGACTTGATCTCTTATATGTGAGCATGTAATCCTTAGTTCTTTGCAAGTACAGCATAACCCTCTTTATAAATTTTTTTAATGCTCTAAGTTAGGGTTATTCAAATATCTATCTAACATCCTCACAATGTACACAAGATCTGCACGCGTCCATACTTGAGCATACTTTAAACTCTCTACTGTTAGAGTTGTAAGGTTGCAAACAAAGTCCCACATTGAAAACACATGGGAAAGATCATAAGCTTATAAGGAAAAGATATCTCCATTGGTTTGAGGTCTTTTGGGTAAAACCTAAAAATAAACCATGATGGGTTAAGCCTAAAGTGGACAATATCATACCATTGTGAAGATATCTAAACTCCTTCACTCCTAACAATTGGTATTAGAGTCAGACTACTAAAAGATCTAACCACTGATTGTGCACAAGAATTATGGTATAATCGAGCCATATGAGTCTCAAATAAAAGAAGTGGAGGCTCCCGTGTCTGAATCAAGAGGACTAGACACCAATCAGAAAGTCTTGGTGAACAACCAAGTAGAGAAGCCCTAATTACGGATAGATAAGGAAGAACTGGTAAGTCAGTTGAACTGAAGGACAAGAAAGTTCTAGTAGGTCAGGTGGACCGAGGGGTAGAAAACCTAGTAGGTCAGTTGATTCAAGAGGTAGGAAGATCTGGTGGGTCAAGGATCGGACGTCAAACGGACAGGATTTTAGCTTGAGGGGGCCCTGTGGTCCTTGGTTTGAGGGGAGCATTGTTGTGGTTGCAAACAAAATCTCACATTGAAAACACACTGGAATTATCATGGACTTATAAGGGGAAAATATCTCCATTGGTATGAGACCTTTTGGGTAAAGCCTAAAAGTAAAATCATGAGAACTTAGACCCAAAGTGGATAATATTATACCATTATGGAGATATCTAAATTCCTTTAGTCCTAACTGTTGGTGCAATCAGCCTTTAAGATTTTGATATTTAACAATGTACATAAATCTGGTCAGTTTGATCATGGGTTAATCCAAATAGGACTTCATATTTAAAGAAGTCTAGTTAGTACTAGATAACTAGCAAGGAAAAGTCATAACTGAAGGTTAGACAATGGTAAGTCCTAACTAGAGATTAGGCAGATGAGAAGTTTACTAAGTAACTAGTCCTAACTGGAAGTTAGGTAAGGGAAAGTTCTGGTGAGTGAAGTTAGGCAGTGAAAGTCCTAGTAAGTGAAGCTAAGTCCTAGTGAGTGAAGCTAGATGGTGAAAGTCTTGGTGAGTGAAGTCAGACAGTGAAAGTCCTAGTGAGTGAAGCTAGACTCTAGTGAGTGAAGCTAGGTGGTAGAAGTCCTAGTGAGTGAAGCTAGGTGGTGAAAGTCCTAGTGAGTGAAGCTAGGTGGTGAAAGTCCTAGTGAGTGAAGCTAGATAGTAAAAAACTTTAGGAGGAGGTAACCTTAGGCAGTGATAAAGTCCTGCATGCAATCCAAGCATAAAGCTTAGTATATTAGGTAGACTTATAGGAGTATGACTTGATCCTAAGGGGTTGACCCTTAGGTGGTAGACTTGGAAGAGGGATCTCTAAGCAACAGGTAGGCCTAGTAGGCTTACATGATTAAGGCTTAAGTTTCTTGTTTGTTATTGTATGCTTGTCTTGCAGGAACCTAGAACTAAAAGCAAGACCAAGGGAGCAAACAGACACAAATGGAAGGCAACATGGCTTGGACGGGTCAAGTCCAGCGGCCTGGAACTGGTCCAATCGCCTGGACAATCCATGCACTTAGGATTGGTCCAGGCTCTTGGACAGTTCAGGAGCCTAGGACTGGTCCAAGTGCCTGGGACTTGCATCAAAATCTAATCGACACGGTGAATTCAGATTAGATGAAGCCGAGTCCAAGCACCCATAAACACTTTATAAAAAGGGACTTTGATTAGAGCTTCAAAGGCATCAATTCGATCATCCTACTTTTTTTTCTCTACGCTCAGGCGAACGTGCTGTGAAGAATTGCGACTGAGGAAGCTCTAGGAAGGGTGCGTGATAACCATGATTTTGCTACACTATTTTGATTCATACATGCATGATTTAATGTCTTGTTCATAGATAAAATTCATATTTACACCATTTTCATGCATTGTATTTATTCTTGAACTTAATTGTAAATTATCTTATTAATGTTTTATTTGAAGCTAATATTTGATTATTATTTTGTAGGGATCAAAGGATCTTGGACTCGGATTAATTTGAACTAAAATTATGCTCAAATCGGAGTTCAAGCAAGATGATCAAGCTTCAGAGCAATTTGAACCACCCATTCAAGATCAAGAGAGATATGAGCCTTACATAGAATATCTATTCCATCTAAGCCATGTGGAAGTAGATCACAACCATTGATGAAGATCCAGAGTTTTTGATCCCGATCTGAGATGTTTGGACCGTTGATCAAGATGGAAGAATTCTAAATCATCCAGTCAAATTGGGAGTTGATTTAAAAGTGTGAGAAGCTACAGTGACCTGCGAGCTCGAGCGTGTTTTCTCTTCTCATGATTTTCTCTACTGTCCACCTTCGTCCTCGATGATCCCATCCACATTTCAGATCTAAGAGTTAATCTTCTTCACCGACGATGATCTCTGAGCCACCGACGTTCATCCTCCGAGGTCAGAGAGCAACAGAGGGAGGTATCCCAGTCCGCGATTTGGATTCTGATCACTGCCGCGTTCCTGATTCAGGGAGGTTCCCGATCGGTGATCTCCGCATTCATCGGAGCTTAAAGGGAGGTTCCCAGGAGTTTCTGATCCTATTCCGGTCCTCATTTCGCAGCGAAACTAGATCGATTTGATCAATCAATCTAGCAAATCGATCTAGTTTGGCAATTCTAGAATTCTTCCTCCGCTCTTCGGTCAATGAGATTACCAGACGAACGGAGCTTGAAGAGAGGTTCCCAGGAGCTGTGAGCGCCGCCTGGTAATAGCTGGAAGCTTGGTCATTCATCGTCGGATGTTTGAAGGGAGGTACCTAGGAGCGTTTTTATGTCACAGTAGATTGAGTGAGGTTTGATCTCGGGTTTGGAAGTGGAATGTGCTTTGTTTTTGTTTACTTTTGATTTAAGCTGCACCTTTCTCAAGTATGACTAAGTTTATTACAGTGCGAACATTGCGAATGTAAATTGAATTTCTAATCTCCAATAGATTAGCTAACACTTCTTTTTGCAGTAGATCCACTGTTGTTTATAGATATGCCATTTATAGGACATTCATGAGGATCCTTTTTAACACCAAGCATGACTCGACACTTGCTTGCTTCACGTCATACTTCTACAAAGGCTTCGCCAATTGAAGGGAGAGGTCTTCGACACTCATACAAACATTCTTTCAATAGATGTCTCTTAAACTTGATGTTGTCTTCTAAATCACCCCAACCTGCCTCATAATGCAAATCTAATTCCTACCAAAATATTTACAATGCATTATAATATTCAATGATATCCGGATTACCTTATCGAATATCCTTGAGTTTATTATTTATCTCGAAGATTTGTGATGAGTTTTCGATATCTGAATAATTCTCTTTCATAGCATCCCAAATTGCTTTGGCAGTTCTTAGGAATAAATAGGTACGATTGATATGTGGCACTATTAAGTTGATCAACCATGTCATAACAAGAGAGTTATTGAGTTCCTAACTTGGGTAAATTGGATCCTCTATGTTTAGACATTGAATCTCACCACTGTGATAACCAATTTTTCCCCTTTCTCTAATTACCAACAAGGCAGATTGAGACTATTGTAGAAAATTTTGTCATCCAACTTATGACTTATGATCTGTAACGATGATCCTTCTCTAAAGGGTCGCACGATCACAGAAGGATTGACTGGTATGCATGTGCTAGATGAAGACATATCCTTATCCATTCTAGTCTCCCAGCTCATTATTTGAAGAGAAGCTAAGATAAAGAGAAAAATGAAGAAAGATTTTATTATTATTATTATTATTTTGTTTCTGATACTATGTAATTGATTACAATAAAATATTCATGTCAATTCACATAAGAAAAAAAGGAAAATAATTAAGCACGCAGGAATTAATTTTAAAAAAAAAACAGAAAAAAAAAGTTCATCTTCTTCCAAAATAGAATGTTTTACTGCCTATTCCAATGAATATTATGCTAAATATTCCAAGATCTATTACTATGCTTTTCAATTTGATCAATGCACTCGAATAAACTTAATATGCTCGGTATAATTACTCCAACTACTACGTAGTTTGATTCACTTCTTCTGCTTGACTGCTGACTTGATTGTTTTTATTTAATTTGTTTTGTCGTATATGAATACCAAACAAAGCAGCTAAAAAAAGGATAATTTGAGAATCAACATAGAATTTATTATTTTTAATTACACATAATAAATATTTAATTCATTAAAGTTTATGAACAATTGAATATGTAAATGGGCTTTCACGGGCCTACCCACAAACCTACATTGTTGTTGAATATTCAATTTTATGCAAAATTCTTATATATATATATATATATATATATATATATATAATTTTTGGATATATTAATTATGTAGAGAATTTGATTTGATATCTCATCGAGATGGAGAGTTATTATTAGCTTCATTAAGATATTGAATTTTATGGTGCCTTTGATATTTTTTTTTTCACCGGTTTTTTTGCTTTCATATGGGAGCATTTGAAAACTTAGAGAGAGGTGTATTCCTTGTCAAAGGGAGAGTTTGATAATTATGTTCGAATTTCGTTCCATATTAATTATGGTGGTAGAGAGTCTTTTCTTGGATTTGAAGTTTTGGAGTGAAATAGTAGACCACGTTTAATAAATATATCAACGGTTGTGAAAAGGAACCATCTACTATTTTTTATTTGTCAAATACTTTAATTGAATTATGAAAATGAGTCATCCTTGTCGCAACCCATGTTTTTTTTCATTGTGGAGATGGACCACCCAATGAAGTTATACAGGAATTAAAGCACATGAAGAATTATTCCTAGTATGGTCCCCATCTAACCCTATAAAAGATTTCAATTTAACATAGATTTTAATTATTATTATTATTATTGTTTTCACTATTTTAAATTAATATTCACACCTTAGAATTTTGACCGACACTAACACAATGCACTTAGAGCTGATGTTCATATTGGTCAAGGTATATATATTACTTGTTGAGTTGTATCCAACACAATTCATTTTAGACAGAACCCTAAAATTTAAACCTCTCTACCATCACATAAATGTTCAATTTAAAAGTGGGAGTGGCTGGATCAGATGTATATAAAAGTAGAAGTGGCTGAATCAGATGCCACTGATCTCACTTTCTTTTAATGGTTAAAAAAATATTTTTACAATTTAAAATTCCTCACTGGTAGCAGAGAGTTCTATCCCACACTTGAAAGTACATCGACCGAGCTAGCTAATCCAAAACAAAGATAGAGAGGACCACAAGAATTTAGCACAAATCCGCCTAATCATCAGCGATCGGCTGCTCATTAAATCCCGATTAGTGCCGCCTTTATTTAATCAAAACTATACTTAACTCAGCTAACTCGATCCCTGTTGAATTAGGAGTAGATCATGTTCAAGGACCACCATTAATTCCTCCGTTGCTTCTTATTATTAAATCCCTTTCAGATGAGGCATAGAGTGGTCCAGTGCTTCACTTCACTTCAATTTGTCTCAAAACAAACAAAAATAAAGTTCATATCTAAGTCATGTGAATTTATTTTAATTTTTTTTTTTATTTGAACAAAGATATAGCAACTATGGCCATATCTGTTAAAGCACGGAGTAAAATTACTTTAATTAATTTTATTAAGACTATTAGATATAATTAAAATTACTCAAACTTTATTAAATTCGCTTCAACTTATAGTTAAAATTAATTCAATACTAATAGAAAATAAATGACATCTATATAACTTTTGAAATGCCTTTTGTCTGAAAACAAACTAAGCAATCAGATGTCTAGGAAGTTAAGAAATTCGCTTCTTCTTGTACTTATCTTTTCAGTTTATTGACTTCACGAACAACATCCATTTCCCCCCCTTTTTTTTTTTTTTGATATTTTTTTTTCTTTATTGCATCTGCCAATATTCTTGTTTGTGAACGCATGTATCTACTTTTTGACTCTTATTTTGTAGTTTTCGATGATTAAAAAAAATTACAACTTGTGGGAGTGGAACTCGCTCGCAACACTTTAATAGTTAACTCATGATTAATCCAAAATTATTCTCACTTTCCTCATAAAAGAATATATTGTCGTGTTACTTCCATTTAATTCATTGGAACATATAATTTAAACTAGTAATTCGGCAAATGTGTACGACAATGTAAATGAAATATTTTTATTAATGTGTACTCGTGTATGAATTGAGGCTCATGTTCAACTATTGTTCAACATCGCCATACAAGAATATGATAACTCTTTGTGTGATTTAAATTGGACCGACCGACTTTGAAATTTTGGAACAAAGAATAATATTGCATGTATCCAAGGATGACCGACCGACTCTGAGTCAACACGGTTGAGTTGACTGGCGGCGCATGGTCCTAATTGTTTGATTCTCTTGGCAGCTAAAACTGTCAGGATTTAAGCCATGCTTTTTAAATGTTGTGAAGTTCTCTTAAAATTCACTTGATGATATTGAAAAATAAATAAATAAATAAATACTAAAAATCAAAATAAAATAAGTGATTTTAGATTTTTATTTAGTAGTAATAATGATCTTATTATTAATAACAACAACAACAATAATAATAATAAAAAAAATGATGATTGTAATTAAAAAAATTATGCAATAAGTTAGTACAGTAAAATTAATTCAATAGGGGACAAGAGGGGCTTATGATGAGGTATTGGTAAGTGCATTGCCGCGTGATTAATGGAGAATAGTGGGTTAAATAAATGTTGGAGGAGCAAGCAAGGGGACAAGAGCATCAAATCTTAGAGGATATAAAGGTGTGTAAAAGAAGACAACAAAGGTTTGAAAAGCCAGAATAAATTTATTATATACAGTCTTATTTGAACTCTGTACTACAAATTAATCAAACATAAATTCTCTGTGTTTCAAACAAAACCAATTCAGTAAACAAATTAAGTAATCAAGATGTTCATTTGATTCTTTTGAAAAAAAAAAGTTCAAATTCAAAAATAAAACACTTGAATAATATTATTGTCTTTGGTTTTTTCAACAAGAAAACAAAAACTATTTAAAACAAGAAACACAAAACATACCCTACCAAACACAAGTTCACCCACACCTTCCTTGCCATATTTCTCCTCATGTTTGTAGTTGTTGTTCTTCATATCCCCCATTGGAGACTTCAAATCAACTACTCCTTCCTGTTCCTCATATTTTTTTAGTCCCACTTCCCATTTTCCCATGTATAATGACCCACAGTAAACCCTAAAGTTCACAACAAAACATCCTCATTTGTCATCAACTCAATTGGTTCCTTCCTTCCTTCCCCTGCTGTCTGTCCCTCAGCTGCTCTCTTCCATTCCAACTCACCCACCTACATCCCCCACTCCTATTTAATACTCACCACCAGTGGCTGGCCACCTTCACTGTTGCCCTCTTTCCCTGCCAATAATTCAACCTCAACCCTGTGGTTGTGTGGTCAATCTTCCTGTGTGAAGCTGTTGGCTGATGCGAGTGCGGTGGAGAGGTTTGCTTACTAGAACCTGCCCTCCTTTCATCGGCTCTTTGCTTTAGTCGAGTTTTCGTTGTCCTTTTTCTAGTCCCATTTTCTTTTGTTCGGAATCTCGCTCTGTTACTTTAGTTTTTGTTGTTGGTTTTGTGGTTGATGTTGAGGGAGGGATTAAAAATCCCTTTTTTTGATGTTTTAGAGTTGGCTTGCTGTTGACGTCGACTGTTCTTGAACGACTGTGCCAGCTTTTTGATCTACTTGTGTTGTAAGATAAGACCTTTTGTTGAGATTAGACTTGGACGGGCTAATTTTCTTTATTTTTTGTTCGATTCTGAGCTGTTTTATTGGCGGACATAATTTATACGCTTCTTTACATAACTGTGTTAGATTCCCATACTTGAGAGTCGAGGGTGCTGGCTATGCTACGATCTGTGGTTGCAAAGGCCTGGTGATCTCTCATATCTGCTTGTGATTAGAGGAACCAGATTTGACGCATTTTGGCAAACACACGAGTGCGGATGGGTGCAAAGAGAGTGTGACAAGAGAGGAGAGGGAAAAGGAGGTGGTGTTTGACATAGCGCGCAGAGTTCTTAGGAGGGGGGTGGTTGCTTTCATGGACTGGGATCCGAAGATGCCTCCATGGGATTTTCCCGAATTCGACCGCGGCACTGAAGCCAACCTTGGCTCTGTGCTGGACGGATCAGGTGTTGGTTTTGCTAAGCGATTGCCATTGAGTGGCATGGAGTGTTCTGTCGATCTCAAGCTCGGGGGATTGGGCGATTCCGGGTCATCATACAAGTGTAAGGAGCAACCAAGAATATCCACGGCAGCCACAATAACCACGGCAGCATCTTCTTCATCGGGTCCTTCGAAGAGGCAGCGAGCCCCAAGCAATGTAGGCCAGAATGCTTCGTGCATGGTTGATGGGTGCAGAGCAGATCTCAGCAAATGCAGGGAGTACCATCGCCGCCACAAGGTCTGTGAGGTTCATTCCAAGACTCCTGTGGTTGTGGTCGGAGGCCATGAGCAACGATTCTGCCAGCAGTGCAGCAGGTAAAGGAACAGGGGATGGTTTTGATTTGCATAGGCCTGATTGTTTTTTGTCATGCACTAGTTCTTAAGTCTTTCGCACTCGTATGACTGTTTTGTTAAACCATTTATTAGCATCAATTCTGATGAATTTTGTTGGATCTATTTTTAGGAAAGCAATTTTGTAGGAATTAGTATAGTTTACTCCTATGTGATGTAAATCAGGACAAAATTCAACATCAATATTTACAACATATATAAATTGTTTATCATCTGATGTCTTAGCATTCTAAGCTGCTTCTTAATGTTGTGATTAAGCAATCGTTCATGATGTTCATGTCGTTTCCTATGCCACCATTGGTTATTTCGTTTACAAGTCTTTTGTTTTGTAAAAATCAAAATACGAAAATAGTGCAAAGGGATAAGAGCTCAAGAAGATGACTATGAAAATTTATAAGGCCTTCTTTGGGAAATAGTTGAATCAATTGGAAGCCTGACTCTGAGGACAATAGAAGATGTGCTAATTTTATATTAATTAGTTCGCGTATCCTGACCTGAAATCATCTTTAGTTAACAAGAATTGTATCATAATTATGAAGATGAACCTACTTGTTGGATTAGAGCTCAACAGAGGATTACGACTGCAACATCCTTTCTGAGTTTATGGCTGCTAAATCATTTTGATATTAGGGGTTATGTGTCGTTCCTGTAAGCATGCTCATGACTTGAGGATTACATTAAGCACCCTATTTCCTTTCAGTTTGAAGAGGGAAATTGTGCGATGTTAGTTTCACAATATCCAGGCTTAATAATATGATTTGTGGCATATCATTATACTATACCTCGTCAATTCAAAGGATCAACTCTTTGTAAGTTTTTTGCTGCAGCTTAATTGAGTCCACATTGATGATCTATTCTAATGGAGGAGGCAAAAGTGTTGAGATCAATTTATTTTTTCATTAGATATATTTGAAATGAAAATTCTTTTTTATGTACTGTCTGACCATTTCTGTTCTTTAGGGGTATATTCATTGCCTCATCCTGAGGAATAATTCAGTTTCCTGTCCTGAATAAATTATTACTGCAGATTTCATTCGCTTACGGAGTTTGATGAGGTAAAGAGAAGCTGTCGCAAACGTCTCGATGGGCATAATAGACGACGAAGGAAACCCCTGCCAAGTTCTATAAATTCAGGTAGCTTAGTCTCAGATCACAAAGTTCGAGTTATATTTTATAGACCTGCAGCTTCTCATCTCAAAATTACATAATGTCGCTAACGGATAAAATTCTACAGACTAGTATCTTGCTTCCTCTACATGCTAAAAACATGATAGTTTTTATACAAGTAATCAAATTCTAATGCAAATTCCTCTATTTACATAAACGCTTCCTGTGTCGGTCATCTTTTCATTCACTATGCCTGCGCACGCAGTTGTTTTTGAATTGTTCATATTTGCTGATTGCTTTTACAGTCTGAATTATCACCTAGGAAGTAGTTCTTCATAAGTTAAACTAGGAAGTACTGAAGCTTCGTATAGTCGTTGCTCTTGTTACAGACAGTCAAATTACAGTTAGAGGTATGTGAGTCTGATAACATCTAAGGAATTTTAAGCCTCCAATTTTCTCCTGAAAATTTGGTAAATAAGGTCAGTAACTGCAATTGCTGATACAGATATATTGTGTCCTATTGATTTCTTTTGCGTCGACAGGAACAAGGTTCCCGCCATATTCTCAGGTCTTTCCGACTTCCACAACAGAGCCAAACTGGGTTGGAATCGACAATGCACGATTTACACACCCAATAGTACCGAATCTCTTCGACCGGAACCTCTCTTTTTCAAACTCTTCTCACATCTACGGCAAAGAAAGAAAGCGGTTCCCATTCTTGCAAGAGAGTGAGACCAACCTCAGCAGCATAACCACAATCGGAGCTTTCGTAGGCCAAACACATCTAATGGGAAACACTCCGTCTGTTGTTGGCGTCGGCGGCAGCAGCAGCAGCAAGTTGTTTGCCGGCGATGTAACTCGAGTCTTCCCTTCTGATTGTGCTCTCTCTCTTCTGTCATCTCCAAATCAGACATCAGGTATCTTCAACTCGAGCCCCATGATGCAATGGGCCAATCAGATTTGCACAGTCCAACCGCCTCTCGGTGCGAGCTTGCAGTATGGCGATCTCAGGCAGTACGGTCACTCCACTTCCGAGCCAGTAGGCTACTCATGCTCAAGCATGGAGAATGGGAGGACTGTCTTGGTCTCAGATTTCCGGCTCGGGGATGAAGGGTCCTCAGATAGTACATCTCAAGCTCTTCCTTTCCCATGGCAGTAGGCCAGCCTCCCTTTAAAGGACACCATTAGGCAGATCTTGATCTTTTCATCCTTAGATTGTCTATATTCTTAGATTCCTCAAAGATCAAATTATGTTCACTTCTTATCAGGAGGACTGATAACTGATCATTTCTGAAATCATGGTTGTATTAATTTGGTTGTCTTAGTAATATTTCTGGTTATATCTAAGAAGAAAAAAGCCCTAAATTAAGAAAAACATACCCTTGTTTTTTTTCAAATGGACAATTCTCCTGCCATTTTTGAAATATTTCAAAAGTATGCACGTGAAATGTTATTTTAATTATGTTATCATTAAAATCAAATAATAAAATAAAATCATCATTGATAATATTTATTTAAAACTAGTGATCATGTACACATTGCGTAAGCTAAGCTTTTTATATTAGGTGGAGCAATACAAAAAGAGATATGAGGGGAAAAAAATGATCTATAGAAAATAGTTTTGATTTTTGAGTATTATCCTTATTTTTATTTTTTTTAAGGGACAAAACCCTAATATTGTTATAATTTTATACATCTCTAGGGGTACTTATAAAAAAATTAAGGTGAGCCAACTACCCCACCAAAGTTATACGTGGCTCTGCTCCCAATTACGTGTGTAATATAATATTTAAAAATTTAATTTAATATCATATTTGATCTTAGCTAAAAACAAAGAAAAATATAATTTTTAACATTGTCAACTTAATGTATTTAGAGAAGTTTCTTTGCTCCATTCTAAGATGTTGGACTAAAGAGAATTATAATTTTTTAATTAATTAATGAGAAAAATTCTCAATAATATGTCCCAGTTGAGTTTAACTCTATATTACTGATTAATTAATAAGAAAAATTTCTAATAATACACTATAGTTGAATTTTGAACTTTAGATTTTTAATTGATGTGTTTATAAAAATTATTAATAATATTAAAATTATTTTTATATGACAACAAAGACATTAATATAATTTTATTTTAGATTTTATAAAAGGTAAATATTAAAATTATTTTTATATGAAAATAAAGATATTAACATAATATTATTTTAGATTTTATAAGGAGGGCAGATTCATACTAACATAGTAAGATATATTAGTATTATTTTTAAGGTTGAAATATTATTTGTAGAAATTAATTTATAGTTTCTGCATGATTAAATAATATAAAAATATTTTGGATCGAGCATATTAAATGGAATGCCTATTATACTTTGTAATTGAAAAGGGAGGTTTATCTTTTTTATTTTGTTTTCCAAAAAAGAACATACCGAATCATTAGTTGCCCAAAAACCGAACTATTTACTGCCAATTCTATTCCAATCCTTACAATTCCAATCGAATCCTCTCTCCCTTCCGTCTTCCCTTCGCACCACCGCTTCCTTCTCCAGGTATCCTGCACCGATTTGGTTTGAGATTAAGGTTGATTTGAAGTTCCCTCTTTTCGCCTCTATTCGGGATGTCGAGCGGCGGCCAGTCGTCTCGACTCATCGACGAGCTCTGTGCCATGTTCGCCCCCCTCCTGCACGCTCCCCGCCTCACCGTGCCTCCCGTCGACGTGCCCACCCGGCCCCGGACGCCGAGGCGGTGCCCGCCAGTCCGGATCTCGCCCACGGGGTTCGCCTTGCGCCTCCTCGGTGCGTCCCTCGCGCTTATGATCTGCGGCTCCTTCATCTTCTTCATCGGGTTCATGTTGATGCCCTGGATCTTGGGTCTCCTCTTTGTGTTCTACTTCGCCGGGATCTTATCGTACTTGCCCGGAATTGGGAAAGCCATACTTTTCCCCAAACGTGACTCCTCTAGCCCCAAGGAGATGTCAGGTAAATGTCTTGAAACTGCCTTTTTTTTCTTCTTCAGAATCGTCCTGTTTCTTCCCCGATGATTAGTCATCGGTTTCAATTGTGCTTGAAGTTGTGGATTCTAACTATAGTCTCATGCCCTAAGCAATTCCCTAGCTGCATAGTTTTATCTACTTGCAATCTATTCATCTCGTCAAAAAAAGGAAGAAAAGGGAAAATTTTCCCAACTAATCAGTGGTTCTTTATGTGCAATGCCATGTAGACGGTGGTCGAATATGCAAAAGCTACTTTAAAAAAAAAATCTTCTTTTCCTTGAAATTTAATCTTCTCTCCTTTTGTCCGTGGTTATGTACACTATTTTGGACTTTTAATTATCCAGAGTGTTGCTTTTACACAGTTTGCTGAGGTATTTATTTGTGCGGTTATTGTCAATGCAAGCGCATTTTGGTTAAACGTAATGTGATTCCCTTATTATCTTTTCATGGCGGAGGTGGAACACATTGATTTGGTTTGTTTTTTTTTTCTTCATATTATGTCATTTTTCATGGCGTCTTGGACCACTCTTGTAAAATGGTTGGAGAGCTCCTTTAAATTTCTCTATGGAAACAAAGAATGATATACAAAATACTGAAAGGCTCTAAAGCAACATCTTCGTTTCTACCTTTTATAGTTTTTTACCTAACCTGAGCTAGTGAATTAAAAAAGTTTCATGAGCCACTAGGAAATCCCTCTGGTATACTGATTTAGGAGTGGTTATCTCTCTTTCTCTCTCTAGATTTTCCCTTAAAATAATGTTCAGCTCATTAGGCATCTTTGATGTTGTGAAATTTTATTTCATCTGGAAGTACGTTTGGTTAAAATATTGTCTATGCAAGCATCCTAGTTTGTTTGCGTGTCTTGAAATCTTTCACATGCTTTTATATGAAGTATGAACAGGTTGACCGTCTTTTTGTTCTTTTAGTAATGTGATGCGGTGCCAATAGTATCATTTTATGAATTCTCTTTCTGTAATGTGATGCGGAGCTATTCAGTTAAGTTTTTTATTTTCATTTAGAAGTCCCTTCTTACTAAATGGTTCTTAATCCTTCTTGCAGGGTCAGTGTTTTCTAAACCTCCGACTGTTTGATCATGGAGCTGCAACTGGTAAATAGAACAGTCTACTGCATATTTGACTGAAGTTGAAAATCAACAAGTATACTGCCAATTGATGCCCTCTTAACTCTATCCATAAAATGCTACTTCGCCATCTCCTTATTCTCTTGTTCTTTTAAAAGAGAGACCTGTGATTGTTGATTGTGCAATAACTTAGACTGCTGTGAAGGGAAAAGATAGTTATATTTGATTTAATATTAATCAAATTGAAGTTAAATTAAAATTATAAATCGGGTGGATCCTAATAGGAACCATCCAATGTAGACAAGCCAAATCAAATTTAGAAATCTAACTAGATTTTGTTTTTTTTTTATGCAAATTGTTTCCTCGCACCCCCTCCACTTCCCCTCTCTCCCCCACCAAAAAGACGCATGTAACCTTAACCTTCTTTTTGTTGTTTTTTTTTTTGATTTTTTTTTTAATTTTTTTTAACTCATACTTATATATTCATACTTATATATTTTTAATTTTTAATTTTTAATTAATTTTAATTTTTAATTTTTAATTAATTTTATTTTAAAATTTTTTTATTCATACTTATATATTTTAATTTTTTTTAATTTCATTTTTAAAATTAATTTTATTTTTAATTTTTTTCATTCATACTTATATATTTTAAATTTTTTATTTAGTTTATATATTTTAAAATTTTTATTTAGTTTAAATTTTTAATCAATTTTATTTATTATTTTTCATTAATATTTATATATATTTTTAATTTTATTTAGTTTTATTTTTAAATTAATTTTGTTTATTATTTTTTCATTAATACTTATATTTTTTTAATTTTTTTTAGTTTTATTTTTAATTAATTTTATTTATTATTTTTTTAATTTTAAAATATTTATTTAATTTTATTTCTTTAATCAATTTTGTTTATTATTTTTTTATCAAATTTATTAATTTTTTTTATTTTATATAATTTTTAAATTACTCCCTTCCTTTAAATTACATTCCTAATTTGACACTTAAATTATCCGCATCCAACTATTAACACATATCATAATCTTCTCTCCCTTTAAATCATCTCCTAACATATGATCGATATAACACATGTCGTAATCTCTCATCTCTTTAAATTACCCGTCATCCAACCATTGACACTGCCAAAACACTCCTCCATTTAAATTCGTCGTTCTTCAACCATGACAAAAAACACCTCTCCTTACCCTCTTCAATTCTTGACATATGTCAGAACCTCCCATCCCTTTAAATTACCCCCTTCTAACCCTTGACACATGTCAAAATCCTTCATCCCTTTAAATGACTTCCCTTCCAACCCTTGACACATGTCAAAATCTCTCATCACTTTAAATGACACCCTTCCAACCCTTGACATATGTTAAAATCTCTCATCCCTTTAAATTACCCCACTTCCAACTCTTGACACATTTCAAAACTTCTCACTTTCTT